>NW_005187434.1:3037370-3054401 GCF_000239375.1 Pundamilia nyererei | reverse complement strand
TCTCTGGGTACTCCAGCTTCCTCCCACAATCCAAAGACATGCAGTTAGTGGGGTTAGGTTAATTGATTATTCTAAAATTGCCCATAGGTGTGAATGTGAGTGTGAATGGTTGTCTGTCTCTAAGTGTTAGCCCTGCAATAGAGTCGCCCTGTGACAGCTGGGATAGGCTCCAGCCCCCCATCACCTTGATAAGGATAAGAGGATGGATAAGACGTATTCACTCTTTCTTACAATGCCTAAATGTTTTGTTCATGGTTGAAATAATTTACAGAGAGAGGAGGAGCATTAACAAGTACATAATAATGATGTGGGGCAGCTGCATATTGTTTGCTTGAGGCTGTGTTCAACTAGCCACTAGGTGGCCATTATGCAAATGTGCAGGGATGTAGACAAGCCATGCAAGAAACCCTGTTTTCCTAACAAGACATTTTGGACAGAGAATAACTTTTCTGGATGACCTTTGAACTTTGCAGGTGTTTGACAAGCACAAAAATAGTTTATGACAGAAAAAGAGGTAAACCCAAAAAGCATAATATGTGTACTTTAAAGAACTAAAGTCACTTTGAAATCTACTTGACTTTCTTGTTGAGATTCAGCGTGTGTGTTAAAGTGGGTGCTAAAGCGTGCGAGCAATTAGTTTAGCTGAAAGCAGAGCGGAAGAAGCTAGCTGCCATAGCTCCTTTGCAACCCATGAACAGAGCATGAGTGAGCAAGAGTCTACTCAGTGCGTTTGATGTTAGGTGGCTGCTGGTGCTTTAGCAAAGCTCCTGATCCCAGTGGAACAGTGTTTGATCTGGGCCTGCGCTCTCTCGTGTTGGAACAACCTGCTCAAGTTCAGAGATGTGAGTGTACGGTATCAGAGAGCAAAAGAGTTAATCAGCTCTTTGATCTGCTTTATAAAGTATATGGAAAGCATGGTGAACAGTCCGTATTAAGGAGGTATTTGAAAAGATTTCTTATATGAAAGGAGAAAAAAAAATCAATACAGCTAATATCCTGAGACTTTCCCTCCTCAGTGGTGCATTAGTACACTGATACCAACTGCAGATATTTTTGTTTGTATTTCAAGTCTGCAGATGAAAGACCACATAGTGATGTTCGAAAAGATATTCTTGAAGATGGGACAAACGCATTTGAAATAGATCCTATGAGCCTGAAAGACCTTGAATCTTATCTTGGAGGATGACTTGCACTTAACTTTTTATTCTTTATGGTCTAATCTTGAATCATAACTTTTTAAAATTGACTTAAAAATTTGACAATAAAACCCTCTTAAAGGTTGTACTGCAGTCCTTCTTTTCTACAAACAAGTATCTTACTCTATCAGAAGCTACCATCTCAAATAGAGAAAGTCATCAGATTTATTAGGCAGCCAAAGTTTGTGGGTGATCCACTAACAACACACTAACGCTTAAAACCAACCACAGCTAGTTTAGTGACCAACGCAGGTCACAAAGCGCAGCTATGAGGTAGTTTAAAATAATCTACTAGCAACATCCCTGCAGCTAAGCACTGATAACTTGACACAACTAGGAGTCGACAGCCAACCTCTGGCACATTGGGAAGGCTGTACACAGGCACAATACTTTACATAAACTACATCCTAATAACAGCATGCTAACAAGCTTACAACAGTGCATTTAAGATTAACAATATCGAATTTCTCATATTTAGCAACTGCCATGTTGCTAAACACCATCTTAGTTCATTCTGGCAGCTGACCATTTCAACGCAAAGTGCAGCTGAGGCTGATTGGAGCATACACATTGTGATTAAGATTTATTTATTATGATACCCTTGCAACAGATCAATAGCATTAAGCTATGGCTCCAAGTGTAGCGATTCACACATTTGCTTGGTAAGCGAAAGGCATCTGGTATAAAAGCCTGCCAAATCCAACATGCAGAATTACACACTATGGTGACCCTTTGTGACAAGGGAGCAGCCCAAAGTAGCTCAGATGCTAACATTACCATTTGAAACTAAAGTAGTAACCTACTAAGTTTGGTCAATTAGTTCTACTAGCATGTTTTCATGCAGTAACAGTATTTCCTGCAAAAACAGAGTGAAATCAGATTTATATTTATTTTAAAAATTCGTTTTTAATTTTGCACTTCTCGTCTACCACCCTCTGGAACATACACAGTGTTTGCACACACAGCGTAAGGTGCAGTGGACTGGTAGAGAATGAAATCTGATTTCCCTCTGTTTGTTACTGTGTTGCGTGTACGCAGTTTCCGTGCCGATGGCTCCTTTCTGATGCCAACCCACCGTCATCTGCTCGATAGGAACAAGCTGAGTGTGTTGGGTGGAGCAGGAAGAGATAAAAACAGGGGGAAGAGGGAGGCTTTGGGGGCCTAATGAAAACAAAAGAAGCTTGAATAGGAAGAAGGGAAGAGGAAGAGAGATCTGCCCTTGAGCTTGTTTCGTGCTTTGATAAACTTGCGCACTGTCTTCTCTTTTTTTACCCTTTAAACTAAGTTACAAAAAAAAATCTAATTAAGCAGCCTACCCTGCACTACTTCACATTTCTGTTAATGGTGAAGATGCTGTGAGACTTGAACATAAAGAAAACATGAGGACAAAGTTAAATTATATGGGGATAAACCTAACATCATTTAACCTTTGCCTCTGGTGTGTCTACAACACTGGTGGCAACCAACGATGGCAATCCGTCTAATCATCAAAGTAAACTTTATGAATAAGTCATCTAGCAGATCTTACAAAAACACCTTGAAAGGGTGCCAACAGCCTGGGTGTGCATTATGCTACACAATCATTTTCAACTGTTACATGTGCAACTCAGTACAGAAAGCAAAATAAATCTTATTAGATCTCCAATTATGACAACAATCACTGATTAACAATTTGGATTCTGGTCCTATCACAAAAACACTTTAAAATGTTAAATGCATCATCAGGACAAAAAAGTGCTTTTTTACTGAACCTGTGATTTTTAAAAGAAATGAAATAAAGTGCAGACTTGCTCTCAGCCTGTTTTAGCAAACGCACATGCAGGTGCCTATAGTTCAAAAAAATTACAAATGGGATATTTTGACCTTGGAGTCGATGTAATGAAATATGAAATATGAGTCACCTTGCTCTCGAGTTATTATGTTCACAAATTTAGGTGTCCACTTCACCTGGCCACCCACCCACCTACCCAGCATGATAATGACGCCATCAGCCTTTCATGGGGTAAAAATCATCAGAACCTTAACGGGTGTGGTACAAAAAACAGTTACAGTTACTGTAAGTAATTATACCCATCATAATAACTATATGGGGTTACCACTGACAAAAGTGGCTAGGTGTCACCTCTGCTAATTTGACTCAGAACTGGATCTATCTACTGTATTTTCATCGTTGGCGCCTTTTGGATAATTTTTATTAACTGGTTTTGTGTATGTTAATTATATGAACAGCCATAAAAATAGTCCGTTTTTGGTGAATGACTTCTTTACTTGGAACTAATTAGTGAATATCTGGACATCTGAAAACTATGGATACAGCTTAATAACCAGGCTTGCCAGCATAAGGTGATAACAATCCACCCTTTCATCCATGTATGGTTTACATCATGGTGGCAGGCAAAATGCTAACACTGAACCTTCAGAATGCAATTGGTGATTTCATGGTGTACGTCAGTCTTTTATATATAAAACCTATACTCGGGATGTTTGTACTCACAACGTAGTAGCCATCAGGGGCCTTGCTGGGTGAAGACACTACTCCAACTGCAGTGATGGGGTCTATGGGAAACTTGCTGCTGACTTCAGACATGTCGAAGCTCTGTTAGAAAAGCAGAAGACTACCATTACAATTGGTACAATTGGTATCAACGGTTCTTTCTGCAGAGGTGAAACACACACATACACACACATATATGTGTGTGTGTGTGTGTGTGTGTGTGTGTGTGTGTGTGCACGCGCGCGTGTGTGTTTCACCTCTGGCAGTCATTACACAGAGGATGCACACAGACTTTCTTGGCTAAACTGGCCACAATATTGACTTCTTGATGAGGCTTATTAGGATCTAGAAGAAAAAGTGTCCGCCTAATCCAGGATCAAATGACAAGTGAGACCAGTGACAAAACAGCATTTGGAGACTACCCAATGACTTCACCAAATCACAAATTAGGGGGAGTGATCACATATTTTCAAGGAAGTCCCAATCAATTGCTATCTATTCCTGTCTAAGGGAATTTTTTTCTAATGGGTATGCAAGCCTCTTACAGGGTAAGTGGCTTTACAAAAGGTTCCCTTGCGCAATTTTATTAGATTAGGTTTAAAACATTCTTGTACTAACTGACAAAGTTGCTGCATTCAATCTTGATATTTAGAAAATCTATTGCAATTAAGCTGATCAAATTAGGGGTTTTACTCCAGAAAACAGCTGTCTCTTTAACAAATGCTAGATAGCTGTACTTATTCAAATGAAACAGGATAGCAAATTAGCTAATAGATTGAAGAATCTCTTTGCAACATTCATTTGTTTAAAATGAGCTTTGTTTTTCCAGCACAAAAACAAGGCCTGGAGAACTTATCCAGGCAGATTAACTAAAAAAAGAGAAACCATTGCAAGCATATTGCGTTTCCAAAGACAAAAATCACCATGAAATCCAAGATAGTATACAGTCTTAAATAGTACTGAAGAGCCAGTTTGTGGTTGTAAGTTATATGGAGAATTATAATATTATAATATTATAATAATAATCTTACAAATTATTTAAACATGTACCTGCGAACATTTTGCATATTGCTAACCTGTCAGGTCACAGGTGACAAACTTCAATAATTCTTATGTTAAGAACCATATTTAGAAACTATGCTCATAAAATTAAGACGCTAATGCGGTTTATGCTGTATCTGACAGCCATATTTACAAGCTAAGAGCAGTTCTTTGGCTAAAAAAAACAACTTTCTGTTTAGCTAGCATACTTACTGGTTTTAGGGTTTAAATAGTTTTAGCTTTATCCTGTATCCATCTGGAAAGTGCTTATTTACAAGTGCCCAGTTACAACTGCTTTACCGAGAGGGGTGTGACGCAAACACAGCTCTAGTTAACGTCCAACATGCATCTTGTGTTATAAAACGCTAACGCCCGTCATATAGCAGTCTTACAAATTACCTGGAGACTTGAAACCCACCACAAACTCAACGGTGAGCTGACACAGAAGCTAAACCCAGAGTCCTTTGTGTTTTTACCTGCTAAAACGTCTCCCCCCGTTATTACTACCACTTTGTGAACTTTGGCCTTTACATGCCAACATGTAGCAAGGAAATACTTCCTGGTGTTCAAGGGAAGAAATTATTAACTACAGTCCAATATTTGGTCTTCCAAGAATATTTTTTTTCCTGTGATTTATTGTTTTATTAATAAATAAATAAATAAATTAAACGATAAAAAAACAAAATGGGACATTTTATTCAGCAAATGGCTTAGATATCAGTTGCTTAAAACAAACAAAACAAAAAAAACCCTTAAATTAAGAACAAAGCATGCAAAGAATTTCAAGGCCTGCAATGCCAGGGTGTATTTTTTAGCAATAACCTACGTGATCCAATTTAGCTGTTGTAACTAAATTAGGTTGTGCTTCACTAAATGGCTATCATTACATGGCTATATCTACAGGTCACGCCTCCTGGCAGTTGGTTGTCTCTCTAATAGTCACATGTCGTTTCTGTAATCAGATGAAAGTAAGACCAAGCCCAGTGTATTGACTTAGCTGTAACATTAGGATGTTCATGTCTCTCTGAGTGCAAAACTTGAAAGCCTCTTTGTAGACTGTCCAAAACACCAGCAGGCGGCAGATGCTTTCCCATCATCGAGTTTATTATTTCTGCCCCCACCATACCAATCAAATAAATTATTTCATTCTGCGACTATTATCCTAATGTACTGTATTCAAATCAAAGACTTGTTGCTCTGCTCTATGACATGGTGCCATATGCTGGCCGAATGTCACACGCAGTGAGATGTATTTATTGGCGATCGGTTTTCCTTCTGAAATTTATGAAGAGGGGGTGACTTTCAGAGGAAAGTGACACCCCATGTAACAAAAAAACATTTTAACACTTCCATTCATGTGGTTGATTTTACCAAGGATGCAGACAAAAATATTTGCCTTTATAACCCTTTTTAAAAAAAATCTTTTCTGACGTTGATTGTCTCACTATCCAGTATATTAACATTTAATGAACATAAAAGACCTAGAGAAAATAAAATGTTTGCCTTTTACATTTTGTTTCAAATCTTACTGTCGATGCAGTGCGATGACAATTCGAATAATTCGCATAACATCTTTCATGATCCTCCAAATATATCTGATTATCAGATTTTACTCCTTTAAGTCATCATTTGAGTTTGTAATGGGGAGAATAGTTTGTCTTGCATAGCCTGTGGCTGACAGAATAAAACAAGTGTAAAGATCCTGGCATGTTGCAAACAGTGTTCTTCACGTCATACAACACAGCACTGATAACTGTGGCTAACTGTATGTCAGTTGGAGCTGCAATTAATTCCGGTGAGGACGTTTACACAGTGGAAGAAGATTTTCCTACTTAGTAAGCCCCTGTAACACCCCGTATCATCACCACCACCAACCTCACACGCACCAGCACATGCTATCACATCAAGGTGTTGACAACCTACTGAAACGCGCTCATTTTGGGCAGAGATTTGCAGTGGTGCTGAAGTTGATAAAATAAAATCTCAGGTGTTGGTAGGGAGAAAAGAGTAGACGGAGGGGGAAAAAACCCCAAAACAACAACACATGCTCCAGCTGCGAAGAGGTGCACCTGCTAAAGTAATGCTCTAATTATGGAATAGGTGATGAAACACTCATTGAGAGTCTGGAGATAGCAGCAACACATGCTAACTGTGAAAACCATCAGCTTTTACAGTGTTTTAATGTGTGGCACATTGCATGCTGAGGGTTGTGGGGTAAGATGAATGATGGCTGTGGCAGATTTCTGTGGGGGAGCAGCCAGTGTAGGACGCATAGCATTACAGCTGGCATTTTGAAAAGGTTCATTAAAACTGTGATTTCTCTGTTCACGCTTTGTTTCATGTATACTTTATGACACATCTCGCTTTAAAGTTGACCCCATAAATACTGGATCATCTTATCATGAGCAAAATATCATGCACACACACACACACACATTCTAGTAACAATCTTGTAGTCGTGAGTGGTAATCAGTGGATGAAAGAAGAGCCCCTGGACTAAAATTATACCTTGGTGAATAACTTTGCACCTGAATGATTAAAGGAAAAAAAAAACCAGCAAAGGTTTTCTTTTCCACGTGTAAAGGTCATTCACTGTGTTCAGTAATTTGCTGACACTAGACTAGGGAACAGAGATGGAGATTTCTGTGTTGCCACCCCGAGAGTAATAATATCCTATCTCAACTTGGGAAATCTACTGCGCCCCAACGTCCCCGTCACCCGCATGAGCCCATTATGGGCTATGTAGAAATCTGCAGGTCTCATTTTATATATAACCCTCAACCCCCTCCTCCTTGCTTTTCTACACATTTAAAAAAAAAAAAAACGTGTCTCCTGAATAGCTTATAATAACAAGCTTTAGGAAGCCTACCCTGAGCGTCCCCATAGAATACAGCCTCGCATGGCTCCATGATATCATGCTTCTCTCTAATTAAAGGTCAGTTTGGTCGAGTCTCATTGCTGCCCTGGCTGGAAAAAAACTCCCGAAACATGATGGCTTCTCCAAATGTGATTTAATTTTCCATTTATGCCATCTGTTTTCTTGGCCAAAGCACTGAATTGCACAAGTTGAAAATGTATGAACTGTCAGATTCACTCACTAATTCTTCATGTTTGCAGTTTAAAACAAATCATCCATAAAAAGAGGAGACTTCTTAAAATGCTTCTAGATAACGCGGCGCTATTTCCGACAAAGCTTGCTGTATCTCAGTAAAAACAGAACGCATTCATTTGGAAATCCTTTCAAATCTTAACTCGAAAAATACAAAGAAAGCATATTTAATACGTTTAATATCAAAACTGTTTGAGTTTGAAATCAATATCTGCCACATGTTTTGTTTTTTAACAGCACATAAAAGTGATCTAATCCTAAAACAAACATCTGGTGAACATTTCACTGCAAATTAGGTTAATTAACTGCAGGTCTGTAACGTGACTGGGTATAAACAGAGAGGCTGAGTCTTCCACAAGTAAAGACAGGAAGGGGTTCGCCACTCTTTTAACAACCGTTTCAAGTATTCCAACAATTTAGGAATAGCATTAGTCCAAGGAAAATTGAAAAAGATTACAGCTAACATTATTGTAATGTTAATGATATTAAGAATCTAATATTATTATAAGAATCAGAGAATCCAGAGATATCCTTGTACTTCAGGGGCAAAGCTAAAAACCAATGTTAAATTGCAATGATCCTCAGGCTCTTATTCAGTCTCCTTCATCTTCCTCTTTGGGGATCTGCTGTCTTCATCTCACCCTATCTCCTTGTATGCTCCTCATGTCAGACACACCTTCTGCATGTCTTCTCTCACTAAAGCCATAGACCTTCTCTTTTCCTCCTGCCTGGAAGCTCCATCTCTAATGTCCTTTGTCTAAGAGTTGCACTGCTTGTCTTAAATGTCCAAACCATCCCAGCTTTGCCCCTCTAACTTTGTCTCCAAACCGCTCAAACTGAACTCGCTCACTGTAATAATTTCTAACCTGGTTACGTCCAACATCTTCAACTCTGCCACCTCCAGCTCCACCTGATACAGTTCTGTTGTGGAAATCAATGCACCAGCTCGACAGACCAGAGTGAGCAGAGTTTGTCGCTTAAGCTATAAATGCAAGTTAAATCTGCATCAGGAGCTCATTTAAGTTGGAATTAAGCAAAATACAGTAGCGCGCTGTCTTGTCTGGCTGAATAAAACTAGAAATTATTTCAGGAAACGATTGTTATACCGTTAAAAGCCAGCATTTATGACAGCATAGCTGTGCATTAGTGCACACAAATGTGTAGGCATCATTAATGCTGAACGATATATACATATTTTATGATTTAGATAAGGTCTTCTTGTAACACCTACATTCTGCGGGTGTTACAACCAAATACATCTACAAAAGAGTCAAACAGGCCAATCTGCAGCATTTGGCAAACTCTGATCATAGAAAGGTAGAATAGCTTTTCTTTTTCAAATCGTGCTACTGGGATCAGGTTAAATGAGCATGCAGTATACATATTTCAAGACGGAAACACTTTTTTTTTTCAATAACACGTGCTTCAGAGTTTAAATAATTCACACATCGTTAGATTCTGTAATTTACATCTTAAACAGTTTCCAACTTTTTTGGAGATGGTGTTGTCCACAACTTCCAAAATCAACCAGTGGTTTTTATATATGGCCTCTAAGTTTCATTTGTGTATTTATACTTGTTCATGGATCTTATGTGACCGTCCTACTGTAAGTAATTGCTTCTGTAGTATATTACATTTGCTTATCTCTATCAGCTTACACTTTATTGCTCAACTTATCATTAAATGCACCCATACACGCACATGCATCTGTGCATGCAGACCACTAATGCATGCACACATACGTACACACAAACGCGCACACACGCGCGCGCACACACATACACTTTCCTCCGTCTGGTGGGGAGTCTGGACTGCTCCGACTGACTGCGCCTCACTGCCCTTGTGCAGTGGTGTGCCAGTTGTGCCTTCCCCCATCGCTGTGAATGCCACCATCTGGTGTGCCACGTGGACATCATAATCTCCCCTTAATTACATTAGCAGTGCAATCAGTTACTGCATTACAAGGCCGGGCGAAGAGCTTTTAAATCTTGGAGGAAATCATAAATAATTGCACTAAGTACCCAGCGCCAGATGTGCGTGCCAACTTGGCTGGCATGAGATAAATAGTAACCTCAACAACGGTGTTCAGTATCCAGTCTGCAAATATTTTTTGGGCAGTACGATCCCGTCGTCCTTTGCTCTCAGCCCCGCCGTTGTCCTTTTCCTTCTGATTCTCTCACTTTGTGAAAGCACGCAGCGAGGCTAGGCACCTTAGACAGTCTGGTACCTGGTGCTTTTGTGCATCCCTGCAGCAGTTTGACGGATATAATGCAGGAAACCATCCAGTTTGCAACAAGGTGTTTCAGTGCATCGCAGTCCACCCCATTACGACACCCTTCATTCATTTCTCAGTTACATAATTAGATGTTCCTCAGGTATCTTGTGTAGAAATTGAAATTATTTATGAATTTTTGACTAGTTGCGTTAGGTGTATGTGTGTGTAGCTTGTGTGTAGCTTAACAAGACATCATACATTATGAGCTACTGTCACGTCTTTCACCTCAGAGGGAATGTCACGTTGTGTTGTACTTTTCACTCATCTTCCTGTCATGCTCTTAGCTGTTCACACTGATGCATATCTCACTCAGTTTATTGCCAGCATTAAGCTCTCTTGGCCATAGGCTACACAGGACAACCAGCAGAGTGGTCACTAAGCTGTGAAATTACAGGTACTCAAAACCATTTTTACTGGCAAGCTAATAAGTGCAATGTAACATTTCATTAAAACATTACTAGTGTTGTTATTGATAGATCTGTGTTTTTTTCTAGTATGACATGTTAAAGCTTTCGCTGTATCTGTATCTCCAGTACAAACTTTAAAACCACATACTGTATTTAGTCTTCTGATCCAAATACTGTTTAAAAAATGCAAATATAATGGTTGAGGTAAATGGGCATGGTTTTACTGCTGCAATACTTGGTTTTGCGCCTCCTGCCAAGAGTTTAGAAATTCCGTTATATTCAGAGCAGTGCCACACTGTCATTAGGATAATGACAGTGTGGCACCATCACGATAATACTCCCATCCTTCATAAACTTCTCTGGCTACCAGTCCCCTCCATGAGAGAGCTGAAAACTTTTCTAGGGACTTATCAGCACATCTAACCTTTTTGTTTCTAACCATAAAAAAATGTTGATCTTAGCAACATGACTGTTTAAGAATATGTAAGCCTCTGTAAATAACTGCACAATGACTGATTTTTTACTATATGCACTGGGGGCTACAACCGTTTTTGGATTCAACACTTGAGGCTTTGATTGTCAATACATCAGAATTGGCATATTGCAATATATATGAAGCAATAGTTCTGCCATCTCTCCTTTATGTCTGTGAGACTTGGACCCTTTATCAAAGACACATAAAACAGCCAGAAGCCTTTCATCTGTGCTCCCTGAGATGATTGTGTAAGATCAAATGGCAGGATAAGATTCCAAACATTGACGTGCTTGCAAGATGTGGGATCACTGGCGCTGAGGGGATGACTATGAAAGCCCACTTTTGCTGAGATGGACATGTGGTTAGAACGGATGACACCCAGATACCAAACACGTTGATCTTAGGCCAACTCAGCTGTGTTACAAAGTGTTCTGGATGCCCACCCCTGATAAAATAATGCAAGATAGAAACCACCGCCTGACACACACCGACTCAAAACTGACCTAGTTGGTGACAAAAACCTTTGTTGTCGCAAAATAAACTAGATATTTGAAAAGAGGAGGGTTGAGGATGTGCAGCAGAAATGTGCAAGCCAAAAGGCCAGTGCCTTACAACCTGTGTCAAGTTATGACCGTATATGTAAGTTATGTGCAATCTGCATCATGCAAGCCAAAGTGGAGCCTAGCATCACACATGACAAGGCACTGACCCAGTGCAAACACAGCACAGCCACCACACGCCACAGAAACTGCTGATGCTCATCTCTCAACGCAAGAGGAGAATCCATACATACTGCATAACTAGTAGCAGCTACACTGAGACCAGGTTGGATGCTCAGAGGTTCACAGGCCATTATATCAGTCCTTGTGTTATATGTGATATAAAGTAGTTCTACTTTTAGAAATCATACAAATATAAACAGGTTGATGCAGGTCAGCTGTGTCGTTACCATTTCCTTATCACATAACCACATAAAATCATGCAATATGCATCAAACCTTTTGTCATATGTCTAAATGTCTATGTCCATTTAGGTTTGCATGAATATGCTGCACTCATGTACAGTGCACCACATATTATATGGTAGATTTAGTTAATGACTGGTTAAAGAGTAGGTATGATTTTATTTGACCAAGATTTTCCATGGTTGATTAGAGCTCCAGTGATTGTGTTAGAAATGGCTAATGGGTGCGGCGTAGTTTCCTGTACTTGAATTGAACAGCAGAGATTTTCTGCTTTGCTCTTGACGACAGACCCCTACATTACAGTTTGCATCTCCCTCGCAGTGTAAATAAGATATAAATTTACAAAACAGAGCCCTCAACAATCTATCTCCTAGATGGCGATATTGATATTAACACGTGTGTCCATTTCAATTTGATCACAATCTGGCCTTCAAAGTGCAATTTGAATGAAGAGGTGTCTTTCTAACGACACTATGTGAGGATAAAAACAAAGCAGAGTGAAGAAAGAGAATTACAGATATTGACTAAATGTGTCTTATCATTTATCATAATTTCTCTATCCACTTTGTCACGGCTTCAGCATTTAAGGAAGATAGATGATACAAGATGTTGTCCTCTCTTTCATACTTTCCATGCTCTGGGAAGTGTGTCCAATATGGACTTACTTTACCTGTTTGCAATTCATTTGGCACATGTTTGTCACTATGAGACTGTTGTGTATTTCTTGCATGTTTTCCTATGCGCCGTGCTGTAGGACATCTGGCATTTTGACCTTTAACCTTTACGAATAAAGGATATTCATGAGTGTCTGAATACGGCCACTAACAGCAACTACTTAGAGGACATTGTGTCAAATTGCTACACAGGTGATTTAGTCGAGTAAGAGGTTGATATATGTTATCCAGTTAGTTTCTGAAGGCTCCACAATGTCAGACTGGTGTCATTAAGGAGCGTGGCTTTGCAAGGTGTGCCATTTGCGATGCTGCATCCCGGTGGGCTTTGTGCTGAGGTGGTCGTCTCTGCAAGGGCGACCATTAATATCTTAGAGGGACTATTCCCATGGCGAGGTGACTGGTTGAAGAAGGTCCTGCTCCAATGCAGACACCTACAACATGAAAGTTCAAAAAAGTGCTGACTTCCTCGTGAGCTCAGCTAGCAGCAGCCATCTGTTCCACTGCTAACTAATGCAAAACATCCAGTGTCACCAAATCTCCAGAAGGAATGTGATCTACTGTCCTTTGTGTGTGTTTTTTTTTTCCAACAAGAGAGAGGTTATGCGACCTAAAATTAAACAAATCACACATATAACAGACAAGAGCTGGAGAACAAAACCCACAAAGAGTTATTAGTTTAATAAGATGTAGTAGGCTTTAGCTCTCACAATATTTCCTGTTCTCTATACAGTGATCTTCATATCTATTACACACGCAGGACTTTGTCGCTCAACTCTCTTATGTATTTGAATGTGTTGTTTGCCCTGGTGTGGTGATTTAGAGGGAACATTTTATCAAAGCTAGCCAAGCAAGTCTGGTCCACTAGGGAGCCAGGCATTTTATAAGGGTATAAATAATCAATGGCACTGCATCTGTAATGGCCAGTAATGCTGTTTGTTACCCCCCCCCCCAACCCCTCCCCCATTCAGGATGGCACGTTTGTTGCTTAAACAATAGAAATAGATTGCTATGCCTAATTGACAAGGCAGGGGAATCTCTCTTTATACGCCTCAGTTTATTTCTGTGTTTATTGCCCATGACCCCTTTTACATCATGCAGTGAGGTACTTCTTTGTTTTGTCGTTTCAATAATCAAAGTTTTTAATCACATCTGCATGGTCGTTATCTGTGTCATATCCATTTTTCCTTCAGTAGAACTGTTCATGGAGTAGGCAAGATTTATATGAAATAAGACCTTGTGCATGAAGGGGATTCAGACTCTGTCATTCAGTGTATTCTCTTGAGTTATGTTAGCTGTTGCTTGCTGTGAGCATCAATCTCAACTTAGTTCTATGGATCAATTATAGTACTGTGCAATTTTCAGAGAAATGTTTTTGTTTTGTTTGTTCAGCCATAAAACACTTAAAAAATTCAACTCAAGACGAGCCGGTGTTGTGTCTACAGATAATATACAACTTAACAAAGAAGAAATGTTTAAATTGTCTCTTTAGGCACTTTGTTAGTAGCAGCCTGTCACAAAACACATAATTTGCTCCCATTTCGTTAAGTGGATCTATGAAAAATGCCAAAGATAACACAGTTTGACAGGCGTAAAATAGTGTTTTTGCACCAACAAGGTGATTCCCAAAGATACATTAGTTGAAAACTTGGCATGTCTCAGAATGGTGTGCAGTGTGTCCTTAAAAAGTTTGAGGAATCTGGACAAGAGGATGACAAAAGAAGAAGTGGCGGGACAAAATATATCTACTGCAGATGAACAATATGAGAAGATCATGTCCCTGAGAAAAATCCAGCAAAGGCCTTTTAGCTGAGTCATCTACTGTTTATTAAAAATGCTGTTGATTGATGTGTAGCTGTCAAGAAGCCATTCTGAAGAAAGAGTGACAGGGGGAGGCTGTGGTATCCCAAATTACACATGAACTGGACTCAAAATCAGTGGCAACAGGTCAAATTGTAAGCTTTTGCTAAATCATCATAAGTATGGAGTTCAGGAAAGATGTGAGAGAGTGTTAAACATTGCCACCTGTTAAACAGTAAGGGCGGCTCACTTTAAGCAATGGTGTTGGGGATCTTATCAAAATTCATGGAATTATGAATGTAGCTAGTACTCTCAGCCTCTAATACTAGCTTATACCAGGTCATCTGACTGGCAATGGCTTCTGTTTTTAGCATGACAATGATCTTAAACACATTAGAATTGCTAAAAAAAACCAAAAAAAACAAACAATTTTTTGCCTTGTATTCTGTATTTAAATGTATGTTTGTCCATGTTGCACCGGTTTCCAATTTTCTGAGTAAAATAAAAAGTGGCTCAAGACTTTTGCACATCACTGTATATGCCAAACGTACATAAGCTTTAAACAATTACGTCAGGTTCACTTGAAACACCATAAAATAAGCACAGATATTAACTGTTAAGATAACTGTGGTAATTGAAATGTTTCTAATAGGTTAAAAGAAGCGTTAAGATTAAAAGTGTCAGTAGCACTGCTTATGTAAGTTGACTTTTGAGATGCATGCACCATGCCATCACTGTTGCCTTCTCTCTTACATTTCACATATTTTCAGAAAAAAAAAAGCAACTCGGAGCTCTAAGCCCAAGCACCCTCTACCAAACACGATCCATACAGTATTTTGAGTTTCACCCCTCCCCCCATTCTCACCCATGAGCTTCTGATTTCCATTATTATTAATATCTGCCTGTTTAATTTTCAGCTCTGTCATAATGTGTCGGCCTAAACTACAAGAGACAATCCCTTATTGATTACTTTCCCAGCAGCCCCGGCGCATGCCCCAGCTGATCACGCCTCTCATGCACAGACATCTCATGCATTTCAGATAATAAGCTGCTGCTCTGGAGTTGAAACAAATTGGATGTGCAGTCAGTCACTGTCCAAGTGAATCATGTTGCAGTCTGTCAGTGGACTAGGCTTGGATTATCATCTTACCCAAGCGAGGCAAAAAAGGTAGAAAAAAATGCCACAAGCACCTGCGATGATGGCGAGGGGGTATATGTGACTTGTTGTTGCAGACTTACGTATGTTGGGACTACTGATCACCACATATGGTAGAAGAAGATCAAGAGCATCATTAATATCAAGTAAAATTTCAGTTTTTAATTTGTTTTGAGGAAACTGAATAAACTCACTTTCCAAATTTTTTTCTTGAACTGTAGGAATTTCATTCATGCACTAAATCAACGATAAGTAAAAACAGGATGCAAATTGCTGTTTACATGGCAGTCTAATATAGTGCTGGAAAATCCTGATATGAGTGGGATAAGCTCTGAAATTCTTTCTCCGCCGTCACACACTGCTCTTTTGCATGACAATAGTAGTGAACTTTGAATAGCAGCTGCTCAAAGCAACGTGCTCCATGCGCATGGACATGGACAAGCCATCCTGTGCCAAAACACTATTTCCAGAACAATGCTGCCATTGTATTTACTTACTTATACATTCTGTAACAGAAAGAAAATAAAGCATTCTGTCACCCTGGACTTGGCTCCGTTTCAAATTCAGTGCACTTTCACGTGGAAAAATCAAAAAGGGAAGTTTTTGGAGTTGCACAGGAAGAAATGATTAATAATACATCAGGATTATAGAACACAGACTGTGCTGCACTGACTTTAATAAGTCCACAGAGAGAAAACAAACCCAGACTACAAAAAACAACCGCGCTTGCTGTCTGAAAAGCATCTGCATTTAAACTCCAGAAAATTCTCTCCTTAGTGTAAAGTATTAGTTAGCACCGTATGATTAAAATGTAAATGATGCCGAGCGCTCACGTTCGGTTACATATCGGCAATTTTTCAAAAAGTATAAAAGAATGATGGTTTTATTTGAGAAGTACACCTGGGCTACTGTGCTTTGCTGCAAAACCCTGAGAACTAGAATAATTGGCACCCTAGTGTAAGACTCCCTCTGTTTGGTGCCAGCTGTTTAAAATATGGATGATATTGTTTTCATTGCTGGGCTTTTGTTGAGTTCTGCTTTGGCCGTGCAGTATAATACTCTGACTCTGACCTTTTCTGGCATGTGGAAAAGTAAATAAACAAGGCACTGATGTATTCCCTGCGTTACCAGAGGAGCTGAGCAGCAGATTTTCCGTTGATCATATTCAGGTGTCTAGATACAAAAAGCTGTCTGCCGCTGCCTAAGCAAGAGTGGCGAGATGCCTTTTTTTGAGTGCAACAGGAACAGAATAATGGATGATGGGGAAGAAGAAAAAATTTATTGACAGCTGTGATCGGTACATAGCATCCTCCCTCTATTGGCAGATTCCCACTGCCAGCACAGCTAAAGACTATTGACCATGAGATGTTTTACTCTGAGCAGTTTGTTTTATTTTGGGTTTGTTTTTTCAGAAATACAGCTGCCTGTGGAAGTACCAATAAA
>NW_005187434.1:3022376-3037267 GCF_000239375.1 Pundamilia nyererei | reverse complement strand
TATATATATATATGTGGTGTCTATATTTTGTGTGGGTCTCCCACTAATTTTCACACTCATGGCTGCCCATTGTTAACTTTTGCATAAATGCATAAATACGAAAATGATTAAATTTAAGTCAAGCCTTTCTTGTTATACACTGTCGTCTTAAATCATGCGTAAATGTGATAATTACCCACGCTAGGCCAAAAGGGCCCATCACTGCCACTTTAAATCCAATAAACGCCGTGACCTGATCACTATAATTGACCATCTATCAAGGTCATTGAGGAGTACAATGATGTTAACTGCTGTTTATAATTCCTCTTGATCATTGCTAATTATGGAAAGTGTGAGAAACCAATATTCCAGATACTCAGAGAGCGTCTGTCAGCCAAGAGGTAGGACTGAACGTTTTAATAACAGTTAGTTTGAAAATGACCGCAATTGTGATTTAACGTGACACACGTACAACTTCAAAGTGCCTGCAGACCTATTTCCTTACCCAGCATCCTTAATATTTCTGGGGTCCCATGAACTGATAAGGATGATGTCAGGCACATCTGATTAAGCCACACCCACAAAGTCCAGCCTGTTAATTTACTGTTTTTCTATTTTATCTTTGGTTGTTGCTTTAGTCCCAAAACATGTGCTGTTATATACAAGAACAGTGTGTTACACGTGTTAGCACCAGAATGATTAAAGCCAACTGCTTTGGTTTAGTTTCCTGAGGTAAATGAGAACATGTAAGCTACAAGTGTATTATATTGTAACATAGTTAACTTGGCGTTGCATTTAAAGGCATATCCAATGAGAAGGGGTTTAGATTTACTCAAGGGGGAATGGCAGGCTTGATCATGAATTTCATTTAGCCCTATAATGTTCTGTGAATATGAGGTGCACTTAGCAGTCAATTTTTACACAGATGTCACACATGACCTCCAATGACAATTTAAATAAGCCTAGATACGTTCGTTACAGGGGGGGGGAAGCATATTGCTACCCTTTTAACAGTTCACATTTCAATATAACACTGCCTGTGCTGGCATTTGCAGTCCACTTCTTCAAGTCTAGTGTTCTCAATGTGCCGCTCGCTGGGGCAACAAGTCATTGAGAAAATGTACAATTTATTGAAATTTTATGGAAAGACCCTTACCCCGTTTCACCACAGCACAATTACGTAAAAGCCATCTAGCCCTTGAGTAACCCTTTTTATAGTAATTCATTTATGACTCTGGTCACAGAGGGGATGCCTCTCCTCCCACAAACACCCTAAAACATGTGTGGATGGCATGAGGATGAAATCCGCAGCGCACCGAAGGGCACAGCTTTCATCAAGACATTCCTTTCTTCTTCATAAGCACATCATAAAATATTTCATTCTGCTTTTATAATCGACTTGTTTCATTACGCAGTTGTACATTTTATTTCCGTGAACGACAGCGACATAACCGAGGCTCGTTTGGGTATTTCAAAATACTTCGCCTTGACAGAAAACATGGACGGTTTTAGTGAGCATTAAGAGACGGTCAAAGTAAAAGGACGGAGACTTGGAAATAAAAGGAAAATGAGACAAAGAGACTGAGTGAGTGGTTGGGAGCCTGCTATAGTCTGGTCTCTCCTGAGATGAGTATGATGATTGCACCCACATTCCACTGCAGAGCTAAAACCCTTGGAGGCTTTTGGAATGTGAAAACCTACTTCTTCTCTCTTTATAGTACAACACTTAGGCAGCGTACCACTTTTTTTTTTATTCCCCCGCCCTGAACATTGCTCACATTGCTGTTCCCTGAAGCTTGAAAGCACAACATTTCTCAGCCAGCAACTCCCACTGGGACTAAAGCCCAGAGATGGAAATGCAAAGGATATGTTTTATTGGACAGTTGCAGACAAATAAATCTAAATATGTATTTTGGTCATGTTTGTGTGCCGACTGCATCCTGAGGGAGTTGAAATGATTATATGACATAAATAACAGCGCGCTAGCATGATATTAGGTCACATGTTTACACACACAGACCTAAGGTCAGGGGGAGAGAAAAAAAAATCAAACACTATTTCTCTTCTTTGAAAGTGAACATTGTTTGGTTGCATGCATACTGTACACGTTGCTGGGAGCCATGCTTCCTGGTGTGCACTGACTATTAATGAGAGATGGAACCATACAGTCAGGTAAAATATACATACTTAAGTGGATAAAAGTCATAGCTCTGCTGAAGCCTGCCAGCAAGGCACAAATCAACCTGTCCAGTGTGGAGGGAGATGGTGGGTCACCCTGAATGAAATGGTTTAGGCTCACTGATCTGCATGAAGGAAAGTCGATGGGAGGTGTCGATGAGAGGGCAGGCGGGGACTCCTGCAATCACATGTCCTGTGATTGACACGGCCTAACCTCAGGGCTGTGTGAGATGTCAGCATAGTGCAGCCCCCTCTAATATGGCCTCATGTTTCACAGTGAATTATAGGCAAAGCATCTCTTTTGCTTTGTAGTTTTATAGCAACATTATAAGCTTTCATTTAAATTGAGTAGATTAAAAAATAAAATGTGAATCGTTCTTTACATAATAATGTGAAAGTGTGAAAATATAACAAAAAAAATCCAATTGTATGTCTTATTTGTCTTGTTCCCTGGCCTGTGTTGAAATCACCGCTCTCTCAGTACGCTATGCTTATTAGTATTGGCACATCCACTCTGACTGATGATCGACTTCCTCTGACTTTTCTGTGAAGTTGATGAAAAATGTCATCTCTGTTTCCTTTACAGTGTTTCAATCAGAATCTTGTTTTGTAATTTAAACCATCCGCCATAATTATACAGAGAGAGAATAATAGAAATTTAAAACATGTTGGCGTGGCATTGCTTAGTAATTATTCAAACTATTAAACACTATACATCTGTTATAGCACAAAGTTCTGTAATATATTTGTTGAACAATATGTTTTAATTAAATGTTGCTTTGTAATGTGCTTCATTTTTTTGATGAAATACTAATATTTGTAAAAATCCTTCCTCTTTCCTATTTCTCAATACTCTCTTACGATAACAAAGAATAAAAAAGCCCAGGCGCTCTAACTTCCTCATCCCACGCAGTGTCTTTGAAGGTAGAGCAAACTTGAGAAAATAAAAGTGGCGGCCTATGGCAAACTGCACTTCAGAGAATTCAGCCCCTTTTTCTCTCTGCCACATGTGACAAGTGAGCCATGCAGCTTTGCAGAATTATATATCTCTGTGTCTAATTATTTCTTTTCAAGTCCATACAATAAAAGACTGCATGCTTTTCTCTTCTCGGGGCTCGGATAGCGGGAGGAGTGCCCTCCAAAATATTCCCTCTCATGGCTCTGACATGCACATCTGTCTGCACGTCATCATAGCAACTTTCTAGACGTCTTTGGTTTTAATGAAAGAGATCTAGGAGCTACAAATGCAACGGGTGACGCGATGACACATTTCAATTCCTATTGTGCAAATAACACCTCTCACACTTTCTTTTAATCTTTATTATTCACTGCTTCACAGTTCAAACAGCGATGAAGATGTCAGACAATTGCCCTTCAAAACAAGGCATACGCACAGGCTCTATTTTAACATAGGTGTGTTAGATAGAATTATCTGTGCACGACAATGGGCAAAAATGTTGCAGTGTTGCAGAAACTATTTGCATTTTAGAGCCAAAGTCCTTCAAGATATTTGATACAGAGTAAAACTATTGCTTTTTCATTGCATTCCTGTTTTGTTGAATTCAACCATATTTCTTGCACTGAAAGGCTGCTGCGAAGAAATTCTTCTGCTGCAGTGCGGTCACAAGGGGGTAGCATTGACACAGTTGTTTAAGCCCTTTAACAGGCAGCCCAGCAGCAGGACAAACTGCCTTTGATGTAATTGAGGTCTTAGACCTCTCAGAAAAGCATATATTGGTTTGTATGTGGAAATGTTCAAGGAACAATGGATTTCCATAAGTGGATGTAAAATCGCATTTGGAGCATCCTCGGCATGCTAACCACTCTCTAAACAATAACAAAAAGGAATCCTTCAGGATGTGATGGGTAATTCCAAGGCACTTACAGCCTGGAAATGTAATGGAATGTAGCATTGGGATTAAATGTGTGACTAAAAGATACAGACCAGACTAGTTTTAGGTACTTCCCCGGGTAATTCATTCAAGTAAATTAGTAGATATTCTCGGCTCAGTACAGCAGTGTTATACATCCTAATAGAAGTAAGTAAGCAGCATAAAAACACATCTTTTTTGTCTCTTTTTAAAGGAATTACTAAAAGTTGTATTTTTGCCAGTGATTTGAATTTTTTTTTAAAACCCCACATCATCTATTTTATTCTACATTTAAAATATATACATATGAAAGCAGGTTGAAATATAACCTCCAGCCTGTATAGATTAACCTGTTAATTATCAATCATTCCACGGCCACACAAGAATTCCCCTAACTAACATTTTTGCCTATCCATCTTATCATCCAAAGTAATACTTAAGAGTACGACTCTGGCAGGGACTCATAAATAAAGGTTACCTATTTACATATTCAGTTTATCATGGATATTGCATACTCTGTACATAAAAATTCAAATGCAGTGTTTATGAAATATGATCATGCAGCAAATGTGAGAAGACACAGAGCACAGCCCATTCATACACAGCGAGGATTTAGTGCAAGTGATTAATAAAGAATGAAAGAGACATTAGAACCGAGGAAATTAAGTCTTGCTCAAAAGACCTAGTCACAGAATATATTCAAAGTAAACTTCTGTTGAAAGTATATATATGTATCTTTAAAAGCTCAGACTAAAATTGTTATCTGACAGCCTTTACATCAGAGCCTCAGAAGGATTTATATGAAGCCGGTGACATATTCTAACTTGTCTGTGTCAGAAGAAAATAAAGACATTTGTAAAGAAGAACACAAAAAAACTTTGTAAATTTGTGCCTGTGTGGTCTCCTTCTCTGCAGTAAAATTGAAATCTTGTCTAATAAAATTGATTGCATTTCTATGTAGTTAAACACACGAGTATAATATGTGTGTATCCAAAATAAAGAGAAAAAATCCTTTAACTGCTGAAGGACTGAATCCATGCACTCAACTACTCAAACTATAAAGCAAAAAGCTGTTTGGTTTGTACTTAAAGCGACTGTGAGAGAGGAGTAATGGCATAAAGGAGCAAATACTGTGCAGCAAGTGTCTCATCTCTTCTCATGAACTAGTTAACCTGAAAGAATACGATCTACAAATGTGTTTCAGCAAAAGCAAATTACCTGGGTTTTGTGGAGGGGAACTAATCTCTCCAAGCATGACACTGGACAGGAAAGGCCTCTTACTGTTATTATGATGTGTCGGCTTGTGTTAGATGGAGGGCCTTGATGGCCGCATCAGGAAGGAGCATCGAAGCCCCTCTACCATGACAGCGCTCTGATGGATGTACGGGTGGTGGAGGGGCAGGGAAGATGGAGGTTAGAAACCTAGAGATGAGCAGGAGAAGGAGGGTGATAGAGGTGCAGTGGGGGTTAGATACAATAGTAAATACCTACAAATGCAGCACATTAGCAGTAGTTGCAGATCCAGAGAGGACATTAGCATGCGCGATGAAGCTTTCTGTGGGACAGGCCATCTCCAAAACAAAATAAAGGTCCCGTGTGGTGAATTTTCAAAGCCTATTTCTTGTGACCTGCGATGATTTGTTCCCTATATGGCGCAGACCGATGATAACAGCCGATTTAAAAGCAATTTAGCAAATCAGAATATCTGTATGTCAAAGTTTGACACATTTTTCAGTACTCTATAAAGCGGATTCTTGGCATTAAAAGATGCAAAAACAAAAATTTTGTATTGAATTGAAATGATTTTGAGAAAAAAAATGCTCTTACCATGTTAGTTAGGAGCTTAAATTGCTATCCTGTGAGATCCATGTACCTCTAAAACTTTTCGTAAGCTAAGAAAAGCAGCTAATCTTTACTGTAGCTCCCTTATTTGGCTTGAGGAATGAGTGTTTTTTAACCCATAAAGGAACAAACCTTCATATTATCATGTTTTATCACAACTGAAGCTTCTCCCATAGCAGCATCACAAGACACTACCTGCACAAACTACAAGTGTGCATCATTAATCTGCTTATTTTTTTGCCACAACATTCAGTAGTGGCTTTGTTGTCATATGCTGGTGCAGTAGAAGCACACTAGACAGGTACTTGTTGGTGTATCACAATGTTGTATTTTCCCCCCCTTCATCTGAGAGTGCTCACAGCTGGGGGTATCTTGCACACAGTATCCATACTAAAATATTAATAGCCAGTTTTCTTCCATGTCAGCAGCTTGTTATTTGATTTCTGGTTAAGAAATGCAGTTTTGGGTGGCAGATCTCCCAGTAAACACTGGTCCCTAAGTTCCACCTCGACTTGCTCCTTTTGGGTCCCGGGAGACGGTGGCTTGGGGGAAGACATGGTGCTTCTCCTTGGCCTGGTAAAGACTGGAGGTGCCAAGACACAGCGGGACAGGTGTTCTGAGCTGCACACAGGGGAGTCTCACCAGGCTGCAGTGCCTGGCCTACATCCATCTTTGTACCTGGGGAGATAAATGGAAAAACGTGACCCAAACAGTCCAACATCACAGCCATGGCAGGAACGTGTTCTAACAATTGGGAGTTGGGAGGGTTTCCCATATCATTACTAAAAATGAGGCACACGCTGCAATTAATTCCGCGCCTAAATAAATGTCTGCTGCTCGCAGCATACCTCGCCGTGGCAACAGAAATAGATTAATAGTCCAGAATATAAAGAATAATCTTATTTGGCGCTACGAAATATAAAATGGTCTTCAATGCTTGGCTCATTTCTTGATCAACATTTTTTGTCATCTTGCAAACCCTACTTTTTTTTCCAGCCTTTATTGTATAAAATGGTGTGATCTTTCCACTGCCCTTTGTCTTGGAAGAAAAATTAAATCTCATTTGCATTACCACGTCTAAATGTCAGCCACCGATATTTTGTTAGACATTAGTAAAGCTGGCAGCGAGAGGCGCTGGATAATTGCACTCAGCCTAGCAGAGGGATTTACATAATTTCAGATAGCAATTAAAGAATCCTTGGGAATTTTCTTCCTGGCCTCTCTCTCTCTCCAGCTCACTTCTACAACAGTACAAAAGAAGCATTCGTTTACATTAAGCTCCATGCTCCTTGCTGTTCATTTGCATGAAATTAAAGGTTTTCATGATCTTGAACAGCAGGGTAACATTTAAAATGCTGTTTTAAAGCCTTCACCTTGGAATAATGAAACGCTTCTATTTTTTCTTTTTTTTCTTTTTTTTAGAAGGCAGTGGGAGTTCATTGACTGCCTGTCCACAGCAAAACTTTCTCATTTCCCATTCAGTCATACAATATAGCTCGGTAATGCTTTAATTAATTAAAAATACAACTTTTTGCTCTTTTTCCATGGTCCCTCTTTCTCTTTAATCTACACTTGCCATCATCCTGCTCATCTCCCGCAAAGGCCTGTTAATGAGACAAAATTCAGATTCCAAATTTCTTGCTATACATTCAGTAACAACTAAACATATACTGCAATCTGGTTTGTGCCTCTTTTTTGCAGAATAAATTGATGCGTGGACTTTTGCCAGTGCTGCAAAGATAAACGTCTCATGTACAGTATCTTTAATTAGGTCCCTATGGGTCCCTGTGTTATCTGCCATGCTGATTAGAATGAACATTAACTTGCTTTAGCCCCGAGTCTGATAATATGCAACTGCGTGTGGTGACAGGAGCGCAAAATCCAGTCGGACGTCATTTCGTAGACAGCACATTCGACCACTGTTCTTGAACATATTATATTTTTCTCTATATGCGACTTCCGTGTTAAAAGTCAAAGCCAGATTGCTTTAAATCCTCCACAAATTAATGGCGTAGCCTGGATGACATATTTGATATGATTATAGATCATCAGGATTTGTTAAACCGCACTCTCCCCTCTTGGGAGGTCTGCAGCTCAGCAGTCCAGTGTGCATACTTTTCTTAACAACGCTGTGAGTTTGCCGGCTCTTACTTTTGTGTTGAATCTAAATATTATCCAATGAAATGGAAATGCAACCATGATAATCTAAAAGAAAGGAAGGGGGAGAAATAAAATCTTGAAGAATAGTAGTGCTTTGTTAAGACAAAAAAGCTTTGTCACAGAGCTTAGAAATAAATACAAAGCCTCATCAGAACAATACCCTTCACACTTCTTCCTTGATTCCCCTTCCATCCTTAAAGGCATCACAGAACATTTTCACACTAGTCGTCCCACCGCTGTGAAATAAATTGTGACAGTAACTCAATATGAAGTGAAATAGCTGAGAAAGCCTTGAGTTCACTTGCGCTGACAGTGCTGTTTAATTCCATCTTGTGCCAGCCTGACATTTCTGCTGCCACTAAATATTAAACATGTGTACCCGTTTCATTTGCATCTGGTAATGAGGTGGGAGACAGCGCCCAACTGGTCAAGCCTCTCTCTCGTGGTAGTGCGTTTCTGCTACCGCCAACACAGCCACACGGGCAAGGGTAAACCAACAGAAATATTTAGAGGAGAAGGGGGCTGAGGCAGAGTGAAACAGGAAAAAAACCCCGAAAGGGTGGGTGAGGATGGCGAGATAGTGAAGGATAGAGCACCCTTGTGTGTGTATCTGTGTGTGCGCGTGTGTGTGTGTGCTCTCCAGAATTCAGAAAACCAGTCTGAAATGACCCTAGCTCTCAAGCAGTGTCTGCTTTGGCTGACATTTCTCCCTGAATCTTTTAAGATGCATTCCTTGCTGCAAAATGCATTAGTGGAGAGAGGAGAAACAGAGGCACAAGAGAAGAGGGTTAAATGTGATTGCTCTAAATGTCATCACATCTTCATAATGCAATATATATTCATGATCTGGCAGTCCAGGAGGGAAAACATCACAGTTGTGCTCTGTAATTCAAGTGTTTTACCCCAATTTTGATTCACGATGCAATTCTGGCCAGACGTTTCAAACCAGGACATGCATCAGTTTTTAGGCATTATACATTTGGTTGGACTAGTGTCATCTCAGGTGGATGCTGTGTGATGTCGGTGTTATTGAAAAGGCACTAGAATGCTGACAAAATAAGCAGGCTAGGTCTAACCTTACCCATACAGCAGTTCCTTTATCTTAGACAGCGGGATGACTGAAGTTGGAGCAAAAGGAGAAAAGTATCCCAGGTACCCCTGACTTTAATCATTATAAGGAATGTTTCCTTTTTACTATTGTTAAAGGAGCAGCCTTCTCTTAGCACAGAGGCTTAGCATGTTTAGCTAAGTGTTTTGATTCCATCTATCTCGCTGGCTAGCTAGCTCGCTTGCTATCAAGCTGTGCTAAAAATAAACCATAATAATTGACTGCAACTTAAATAACAGCACTAATTAAAGTAGTCACATCAGTGTTGGTTTTTGTGGGTATTTTTTAATTCATTTGGATACCAGGCCTCTGCTACAACTGTTCATAAAGTGTCATCAAGAAAAGACTATTTTTGCTTTTCCTTTCATCTACTTTGAAACTGTTGCATATGTTTCCTGTACTTTAGTGATGAACTTTGTGAACATACTTTCAGCTTCACAGATTTCTATTGATTTGGTGTAAAAATAATACACAGTTATTGCCATAAACACGTATTAAATATGAAGCAATTCAATGCTACACAAATATATATCCTAATATAATTTAGAATATCCATCCTTGAAGTTCAACAATTGCAGAAGATATCACCTGCCATACAATAAGTACATGCATGGAGTATTTTTTCAGTACTTTGTGATAGGTTAAACTCACAGAAAGGAATCTGCTCTTTTACTTTGATAATAAGTAAGCCCAGATAAGTGCTCTGGGTTGTGGATAAAATGATGTAAGCATTATGGCTGCTTCACTTTGAATTCTCAGACTATTTTCAGAGCTTTTATAACGTAACAACACCAGTCCTTTAAGATGACACAGAGTACTGCTGAACCATTTTTGCTTTCAGGGGTGTAAAACCTCAATGCAGAGGTTTCTTCAATTTAGGATTAAAGTAATTTGAAAAACAAAACAAAACACACAAAAAGACATGCGATTAATTGCATGTAATGTAAATGTAAATTTGTCTGTGTTATTGTGTAAATACTTATGCTATTGTGTACTTCACACACATGGGGAGATGCCAAACTGCCCTTCATTGTTTTTGTAAGAATAACAGTAAAGAGCTATTCTATTCTATTCTATTCTAATTTAGCGATGTTCACAGGAAACACACTTACATTTTTAAATGTGCAGAGCATTCGAATTTTGTATTTCAGCTCCATGTAGCAAAAATTTGTATAATAAGTAGAAGTACAAAATAAAATCCAATGAGAAGACAAAATATGTATAAATACTAATAACGCCTGTACACAATTTAAGTAAATTGGTTGCTTTTCACCACAACAAATAACAACAAACTGCAAAATTAGAATTTTTTTTGTCTCTTTTATATTTATTTGGTCTGCTAAATAGATTTATTTTAATTTCCTTTACATGATACAGATTCTGTACTGAGCTGCTCAGTGTTTAGGACAGAAAAGCAAGGTTTTCTGATGCAGTCGAAATGAAAGCGCAGTATTCCCTTTCCTCTGTCAGTCTCACACACTGACACCTACCCGCCACAACCAGTTTGAAAAGAAATCAACACCAGTATGAAGAAACTTTACACACTGTATGATTTCTAATGCATGGTTTTACCTTTTTATTTGTTGCTAGTGTGGGAAAGCGATGTATTCCTGTCATTGCCCTGTTCAGCATACCGCTGTGCAACAGTTAAAGTTTAGATACATTGTGCCTCTATGTGTGCTTGTGTTGCTTTCATAGTATGTATCAGATATGTCCCAAGAAATCAAACTTTGATCAAAACCAAAGCTGACTGTCAGTGAGAAACAGGGAAATATCAAAGAGCTTACAGTAGAAAGGTAGAGGCGCTTGACGTTGGATGTGTGTGTATGTGTGTGTGTGGTTATGGGGGCTTCCCACTTCTTGCTAATTTTCTTCCGTTAAGCGCATTCAGCATTCAGTCATGGAGATCTGTGTCCACTCCCAGGCCTCCGGTGGGACTGCGTGTCCTGAGGTTTACTGTTGCTAGCTTGTCATGTCCACGTCAACAGCACTTATCGCCTTCTGTCTGAGCGCTGAGATATTTCCCAGGCATTTAGCTGCCTGTTTGTCTTCTCTTGATTTCCCCTCCAAATCTGTCACATATAGTCTTCACCTGACACCTCACAGAGTGTTCTTCTCTCAAACACTGTCAAAACAGGGAGATCCAACAGAGAGAGATAGCAGCAGGGAACCACAGATTGCCAAATGTTATACACTGATGAGGTACTGCAAATAATGACCTGTGTAGGCAAAACGGTCTGGGATCGTTTACTTCATCAACACACCGACTGCTATCCAAATAAGAAAAAATGAACAGTTTGTGTTCACAGTTTTGCTTTTACAGTTCTTCTGGGCTCTGAAATATCAAGTGCTTCTTTATGCACATTGTCCTCTGCATCAATACCACCGAGCCCAGAGTTTTCACATCACTAAGACTTTCTCTGTCCCTTTATTTCTTGGAGTAAAATCATTGGCATAAAAACAATGCACTTCACAATGAAGGCCTGGCTCAGAATCAAACACTTCTCTTTGGTGCATTTTTCTTTCCTTGCCTTTCTTCCCTGGCGAAAACCCTTCTATTATTTCAATAAGCTCTTGGTTTTTAATACATTATTGATCTTAAGGTTGAACTACAGGCCATTGCATTACCAGGATTGTAAAGCCTATCATGACATGACACTCATGTACTTGTGAAAAATTATACCAATTATGAAATCAACCAACAACTAACCCAAAAAGCAATCAATTGTCACATTTGAAAGCATTTTGTCCCACAATGCTATTGGCTTTGAGGTTACACAAAAAGAGTGGGCGGTGGATGTTTAATGACTTCCAAATAGTGGTTTCTCCTTTTTTTCCAACTCTCATTACTCTCCTCTCTGAGATGCTTTTGCTCAGAAGCAAGCTTATGCTTGATTCTCTATGTTGAGCAACTGTGTGCCAATAAGACAATAGTATTTGCCATTGATTTGCCTTTATGAGCACTAAAGGCTCAACACTAGCATGTGCACTTAAAAGCCTACATTAAGGCGATGAATTATGATTAGTATACTGCATACCAGTGCATTAGGAAAGGATATATTCATTTTAATTCTGCAAATGCCACAAAGCTAGCCGAGAAAAGCCATTTCTAGAGACTCTAAAGTGGTGGGGGCCAGGCGCTGAGTGTTGGTGGGTCAAGTGCGAGCCTTGTCTTTGACAGCGGCTGCCTGCCCGTGTTTCCATATCGCAACATTCAATCATGCGGTACCCTCATGCAGAAACCTTTAACTCAATGCTCATAAATGCAGGGGAGCAAAGCTTCCTGTCTGGCCCTGCGTCAGCAAACTGTGTGCTTATAGAGTATTTGCTGCGGTCAGTGGGTAAATCTTATTACTTTGTTTTTGTGCTTTAATCCTTAAAAGATAGTGTTTTTAACCACTAATAAAAGGCACGTAGTAAGAAGAATCTGCCGACCAGCGCTGCTCATTGAGAAGTAGATGGGGGTATGACGAACTACAATTAAAGTCACCTTTATTGTTTCAAATCCAAGTCATCGGGCTGACATCTAAATGACACTTTAATGAAAATTTTAGACAGGTTATTTTGAATAGTTTCCTAAAAGATGCAGAAGGTTGAGCAGTGGAGAATTGCAAGTGTCTTTTGGGGTAGAGGGGGGCGGGGGTGGGTGCTTGGGTGGCTTGACGGCCGTACAAAATCTGAGCCAAATAAATGAAGTGGAGATGGTAATACAGTGTGTTATAGCGGAGAGTGACAAGCCCGTTCCTCCCATGAAGCAGCTGAGCTGGCATTAAACAGACAAGACATCCCGTTCAGTCAGTTATCAGCCCAGGAATAATGAAGGAACAGGCCGGCAGACCAGGACGAGTCACCCCAGTCAGCCAAGTGAAGAATTTAATTTCGTGCAGGTTCCTCTGCAGCCAAGCATTTCCCCATCGGAGGTCCACTGGTGCTTGGGTGAGCACGGACAACTCAGTGCACCCGACTCCGTGTCTCTCCGGAGTTGACAGAGATGTGTGGTGATGGATTTTAGAGTGACTGTGGGAATAGGGTGGACTTAAGTTTGGGTATGGCTGTTAAAGAGAGGAGAGAGCGATGACAAGCTAACTTCAGAGAAAAGTAAGAAAGCGATCACTCGTGTTCCTCATTTTCCAGAGTATGGGTGCATTATTAAATCAAAGACAGTGAAATGTGAAATGGGTCCTGTGTGACCTAAAGATACTTGGTAGGAAATAATATTGTCTGTACTTAATGTTGCTCCTACTTCACTGGCCACAGACACAGCCAGCAGCCACTTTGAACACGAGATTTAAATACTAGGACCATAATTGTGAAAATGTAAACATTAGAGTATTTTTTTTTAGCATTTATGTGGTTTGTACACTTTTGTGTTCACATGAATCCATGTAGTTTCCAAATGATTTCTTCTCCACCACTGTCAGATTTCCATTTATGTGTTCATATACAAGTCTGACTCTGCTAAGCTAACAAATCATACTGAAAAAATTCCTACTATGAAAGAGTTTACATAGCTGCATTTGGAGGGTATGATGGCTGTTATGGAGCTACATACTATGGAAGCCCATTTCTGCCACTAAAGAAAAAAAGTATCCATAACTCGAAAATTTGAGTTATCTTTCTCGAAATTTCAACTTATTAACTCGAAATTTTGAGTTAATAAGTTGAAATTTCGAGTTAGCTCTGCCAATCAGTAATCTATGTGAATTACAGGATATGGCGCAGAGGAATGTGCACTCAAAACAGGTTCGCAACAAATTGGGGCTTTCGAGAGTATGTTTGCTGATAGTAACGTCATGTGATTCAGCTAATAACACAAGGATTTCATCATTTGTGAAGCCACGCTGAAAATACTCAGCAATTTGTGCATTCATGACGGGCTGGAATACTCGTAGCTTAGCTGTAGTATTTGTAGCTGAGGGCTTCAGCTTCTGGGTAACAAGGAAATGACGTCATTCACCTAAATTACTGATTGCAGTTACTTTTCTCAAAATTTTTAGTTAATAAGTGAAAATTTTTAGTTACTTTTCCCGAAATTTTGAGTTATTAAGTCTAAATTTCGAGTTAATAAGTCTAAATTTTGAAAAAATAACTCGAAATTTTGAGTTATGGATAATTTTTTTTTTTCAGTGGCGGAAACGGGCTTCCATAACATACAAATACAGCAGGGTAGGTTGTTTTTAGAAAAATCCTTATCATACAGTTAATTCTAGCTTAACTCAGTATAAAGAATGGGTAATGTAGTCAACCCAAAACTCCTTGATTTGCACAAGTCCCTTTTGTTTAACTTGCGGCTGTGGTTTTAACGACTTCAGTGTGGCGGAAGTAAAAACAACAAAAAGGAGAATTTCCAAAAGAACAACATTTTTGCATTCATTAATTTAATAAAACTGTATATTACAATTTTCAAACTATAAGTTGGAATATTTGGTGTATGCTCAGATATTTTCCTTTTTAAGCAGTTGTGAAAACTAAGTGGAAACACATTAGTTACTGAATGCAAACTGCAAACAAATACAAAAACCACCTATCATGAGTGGGGTTATGCGTTATGTTCTTAAGACATTATCTTTTCAAGCTCTAGACGCACATCTAGTCATGAATGCATTGTCCACGGTAGTTGTTACTTCTCTGCAATGTGTTACTTACATGCAGTGTTGGGGAGTAACGGAATACATGTACCGCCGTTACGTATTTAAAATAGAAAATATGAGTAGCTGTATTCTGTTACAGTTACCGTTTAAAAAGGTGGTATT
>NW_005187434.1:3000317-3021022 GCF_000239375.1 Pundamilia nyererei | reverse complement strand
AAAGTAACCATCCCAACACTGCTTACATGTCTTTAGCACTCACATGATTTGGCAGCAGCGAAATGCCAAGAAAATTGCCAGGACATTTTGACAGAGAAATGTATCAGCTGTTGGATTAGAGCACAAGATAAAGAACTTTAACCCAAAAAACGTGACAACATAGCATGAATGGCTTTTATACAGTCTGATTTATTGTGCATATAATATACAAAAGCTTTCTTACTTGATAATTTCATTCAAAGGCTCCTTTCTTTGATTGAGATGTTGCCGCAATTGTTGTTTTTCTCATATTGAGGAATTGAAACATTTGCACGGGTTTTTATATTTCTCAGTCTAGCAGTCAAAATGAAGAGAATTTAGCACCGAATCCTCCTTTAATGCATTTGCAGTAGTGTATTTTTCCTATGTTTGATCATGTGGGCTCTCCATCTTTCTGATGTCAGGGAAAATATCTTCGCAGACAACAGCAGAATCTTTCATAAATGATCCCATAATCTGGGATCGTGCTTGGCTTTAGAAGAAGACTATGACTAACATTATCACCTCTTTCATACATTCAATATTTCATCACACTGTGTAGATAAGGGAATTGTTCTGGCAAATATTGATCCTATCAGAGAAAAATATCACAGGATTAAGGAAATTGTTCAGATTTGTTCTATTAGTAGTTATTAGACTTCTTTTTTTATACTTGCAAAGCAGTCACATAACTTCAAAGGGCCTTCTGTGCTGTGAATCTCTTGCTGCCAGTTTCAAGTCACAGCCAAGGATTTGTGCTGTGTTTACACAGTACGTGTATTTTTAAATATTTAGTTAACCCTCTATGGCATGAATTTTAGTTTTTCAGAGAAAGAAATGTTTCACCCTACTTCATGGGGGGTGGGGGCTTCTTCTTAATATATGAATCAATAAATTAGTGCCCCTCCTTACCTCAATGGAACAATATACAATAAGGGTACTACAATGTCACAGTTTTTTGTATATACTCATTTTGTAAATTTATGAGAAAAACAACAAATTCATTCAAAATTTTCATTTTTATTTTAACAAACATCAAAGTGATTTTCATGTACGTGTTTCATGCTGCTACATAACTGGTAAATGCACTGCCTTTTCTATAGCGCTTTTCTACTTGAGCACTCAAAGTTTTTCCACAACATGTCTCATCCATGCCTCACCCACACACACACACATTCATACAAGCACCTTTTCTATATGTAAGTGCTTCCTTTCTGACATTCACACAGGCATTCACACTCTGATGAATGCATTGGGAGCAACTAGGGTTCAGTATCTTGCCCAAGGGTACTTTGGGATACAGCCTGGAGCAGCTAGGGATCGAACCACCAACCTTTCAATCAGTAGATGATTTATATGAAATGTATTAATTACCTGCTTTGTGACAAATAACTAAGTGCTTTTTGTGTGTCTGTGTCTGTGCTGATGCACGGGTTATGTTTGTATGTGTCTGAATGTGTCTAACTACTCTGTGTGGAACTTTATGACTTTTTGAATACAATTATATCCTGGTACCTTACATCTCTCTTCATAAAGTCTTCTCTCCATAAAGCTCCCTGCCCCCAACCCCCCATACACGCACACACACACGCACACACACATCATCATCATCATCATCATCATTATCATTTGAATGCGCACACTATTGCTTATCCACACACATCACATATCTACAGCCCTTAACTGAGCCCTGATCTTCTAACTGTTCCTCAGAGCAGATTCTGGGATCCTCTCTTACTTCCTGTCACTCTCATCCAGTTCACTGCCTTTACTACCTTATGACTCTAACTGGCCAATCAAATCCTTTCCTCCCATAAAATGCTAATTTTAGTGAATGATTTGATTGCTTACAATTCCATCACTCAGTGCTCTCAAAAAGTGATCCCAATCCCTGCTCCAGCACACCTGACTCAAATGACCAACTCAGTATTGTGTGCGGCAACTGGCTGATAACAGATCGATCATTTGAATCAGGTGTTTTGGAGTGGGAAAGCATCTAAAATCTTAAAACATGCAGTCCCAAGGACCACAGAATTTAGAACCACTGCTTAACACGTAGCACCACGATCTAACTGCACAATGTTGCGCTGAGGCAACAAACCAAGAAGGGCCATTTTAGTAAACAAATTCAATCTGAATTTTTCTTTAAACAAACAAATTAAATAAATAATTCTTCAGATTTTCTTGAACATGCACATTTTTTTTTAAAAATATTCTTTTTTCAATTTAAATGGGCACAAATATAATATTAGTATTAGCTGTAGCTAGCACTGCGTCTTATGCAGATTTGGCACCAGATAGGATTGCACCACCCCCAGGTCAAAGGTCAAACCCTCTGCTGCTCATTATTTAACTGAACACTGAGGTGTTTTGGGTTACAAAATAAGTAAATAAATGAAAAAATCTAATTAAGGTACAGTGTAATCACCAAAAATATGGTTTGTCGTAGAGGGTTACATTTCTCAGGCTTATTAGTCTGGTCTTCTGTATGTTTCTTTTGCAGGTGAAAGGCTGACTCCACACCAACAGTGACCACTCATTTGGAAGCAAACCAAGCGCCCGTGGCAGTAAAGACCTGCCCAGGGTTCAGCTTCTTAAAGCGGAAATAATTGCAGAGGTGCACGCTCCATTAAAAGCAACTATTTAATACAATAATCATTCAATTAAAAATCCCTTGTAGCAGCTGCCATAGTTGATTTGGATCAAAAGAACATGTTATTTGTGTTATGAGGCAAACTGGTAGAACAAGGGCCACAAAACAGTTTTTCTTCACTGAGATTTATAAATGTAACCGTACGCCAGCTGAATGACTGTTTGCATTAATCCTTAGGTACAGCTATTTATTATTTTTTTCCTATGTGAACTATGATAACTGATTGTCTTATATCTGACGCAAGTAAATGACAGTTTCTGAAATAAAATATCTTGGTGGAGGAGAAGAAGAGTGGGTCTGGAGGCAGAAGATCTTTCAATTATAGAAAACTTTTTTTTGGATTTTGTGTTTTTATTACCACACCTTTCATCTGAATGTATTAGCTTTTTGACGGGAGTCAACACACACACTTTTCTCCCATAGTGTGTGTTCTGTCCTCTATCCTTATCCTTGCCTTTTTCTTTTTTCCCCTTCCATAGTTGCTTGTAGCAAATGACCTGACTGTGGCTCTGGAGGTAGAGCTGGTTGGTTTTCCAAGGCTGGGAGAAGGATGCTTCTTCAGTGATTTGGCCCCTGATGCAGCCGTTGGTGACGTGTGAGTGTGTAAATGTTCAACAAAGGGCTTGTGTGAATGTGTTTGGGGTGGATGAAGCCTTTTGTGTGCTCAGTTAGAGTAGTTGTTTTATAACATGGCCACCCTTCTATGAGCCTTTTTCTTCCAGAGGGTTTTTTTTTCCTGTTAAAAGGGAGTTTTCCCTTCCCACTCTTGCCCAGTACTTCCTCATATAGGATCGTCTGATTGTTGGGGTTTCCTCCAAATATTGTAGGGGCTTCACCTTATATATTTGCCTATTCCAACCTGACTCTTAGCTTCCTAGAACAACAATAAAAGTTGTGTCTACCGGCATGTAACATTTTCACTTGTACCTTCATGGAAATAATTTATTTTCTATTCATTCATAAGGTAAAACGTTGTATCCAGGGGAACTCTGCCTCCGGTAAATGTTTGGTTAAACACAGTTATCTCTTCAACTCTCCAGGAACATGTCAGCAAACAATTAGCAATGCATGTTACTGTACATTTGCAAGAGCCGGTATTTGTTTTCAGATTTCTGCTCCAGTGTTATCTTCGAATAATGAAGTGTTTTATTTTGGGGTTACAATTTAAATTGTGGCATGGCTATAAATTATTTTGAATGGTTAAACGCGCACACAAAAAAAAAAGTTTGAGAAACAAAAGGTCCTATTTTGTGGTTACTAGCCAAATGGCCTTCTAAATTGGAAACATAAGACATTACCCTGCTGGTTTGCATGCAAGCCCATTCTTCATTATGGAGAGATGGCTTTGTGTTTTTATCTTGTTGGGTGCCTTTCGAGCAAAGGAGCACATTACGTTGAGCCTTTGTTTTATTGTGTTCAGCAAATTAATAAATGGGAAGCACAGTGGGAAAAATAGATATGAAAATGTGTACTTTGCATTATTGAAAAGCCCATCCACTAAAGGTTACCAGCAGCTATTGTTGTACAATCTGTGAAATGTAATTAGAGTGTGTGTGTGTGAGAGAGAGAGCAGCACAGATAAAGCTGCCTCTGCCATTATGGACTCCCTCATAACATTTTGCTTCCCTCTGAAACTTATTCTCTCTGAACTAATTTTGCATGACATGTTGCATTTCTGCTTCAGCTATCATGAGGTTACCTGTGAATTAAACCGGGTGTGTAACACAGCGACTTTTCAGATCACGCAAACACCTTACATTTGCTTTGATTTATTCATTCAAACAAGACAAGAGTCGCACCATTACTTAAATGCCTTACTGTTACAGTTGCTGGTGTGCCGTGTGTAATGAAATTAGATGGATAAGCAGTGTTAGAATTGGATTGATTGATTTATTAATAGGATTGATTTTGGAACAATGGATGATTGGAACATATCAATAGCAGAAACAATTTTAACGTAGATTTCACTTCATAATACAAATCCTAAGAGCGAATTCACTGACGCTGCATCTTGTTCGAGGAGGCAGCACGATCAGTATGCAATATATTTAGTAAAGCTCACCTGCAGCATCATCATTAATGCTATTTGCATGTTTCTACTTTGTGCTGAACAGCAGCTGTATTACTGGTGGATTTCACTTATTGTAACAGCTTTGCATAAATACATAAATCACTTCTCTCTACACAGTTTTTCAACATCCAGACAACTTCAATATAGGAAGAGAGAAAATACCAATCGACGAAGAAGGGCTGCACACACTAAACGCTGGGTCACATGAGGTCACGTGCCAATTAGCAGAATATCTATAGACTGACTTCCTATGCTTGTTAGTGTTATTTTTAACAACATATAGCCTATTAATTAGTTTTTCTAGCTATGTTTCATCTTTAAAAAATAATCACTGACAGTACATCCATGTATGTATGTATGTATGTATGGACAGGTTTAAGCAACTGTTCCCTGTTTTTGATATTCAAAGTCTTTTTCCCTTTTTATCTACCACTCATCAGTATGTATACAAGACTAGCAGACTAGAAACTGAGTGACATTTTTAGCTCTCATGCGTGATGGAAACACTGATTCCTGGAAAATGTAGTTACTGGCAGTGATACTTTGAACAAACTTCAGTGATTTTATGGTTAGGTTTTGGCACTCGAGAGTAAGCCAGTATGTAATCAAGCTACACATCATATAGTCACACACGTTAAGTAAGGAGATAGAAAAACAAACACATGCAGTTGTTTTAGGAAATCAGTAATGTACAAACATCATTTCTAATCAGGATTTCCCAATGGCAGCTGGACGTGTTGTTTTCCTTGATAATATTGTTGCTTTCAATAGATCTTTTTTTAAACAGCTAAGTACTGCAAAGGAATATTCAGTAGAAACAAACTGCTCATGATTTTGGTCTAATTTTTTATTTATTTTGTTTGTATTGTGAGAACCATATTTGCAAATCTAAAAACATGTTTTTGGTTTGCTGCTTCTCATTTTAAATAATTATCCCAGTCTCTGTTGCATCTTTTAAAGTTGCATCTTTACTAAACATTTAAATTAGCTTAGCGTCATTACAATAAAAAAAAATAAGAAACCACTGTGCAATCCTACGAGTTGGTTTTGAAAGGTCACGTGAAATGTCTATCACGTAACGACCCGACGAATTTCTTTTCCGTGCTTCTTGTTCTCAGATAAGCCAGCTCTTCTTTTAATGGCGCCTCTCCACGAAAAGAGTGATAATAGAAGCCAACCAGGCCAAAAGTTGAGCAAAACAGGAGAAATGATTAAGGAACCTTATTAAAAGCAACCTTGTAGATTCAGACGCGTGATGGAGAGCACATTATGAGGCCTGATCCTTTTCAAATGACACCACGGTTTCCCGAACACGCCGAAAAACCTGATTAGGGTGACAAGCACTGAGTGATACTGCAAACCTGTTAATAACATGAAAATTAGAAGGGGCTCATGCAAAGAAAGGAGATTAATTTAGCTGGAGTCCATCTTGTGCAAATTGCGAAGTTGTGAATATGTTTTCAGATAATGAGCCTTCCTACTTGTCAGCTCACTTGTCATTTTCTGTAATTAATGTTAAGGAAGACTCCTTCCTGATGGTTCATATTACTCATGTACCAGGAAAATTTCTCCCCAGAAATAATTTACATTTATTATCATCAGTCTGTTTGTGTGGTTTATTTCACAGTGGAGTAATTTATTGCAGCACCATTTCGCTTGCCTTGATTAGTCACTCGTCAGACTGAGATGTAATTTTTTTTCTTCATATGTCTGCTTCATGGAAATTGAAAGTGTTTTTGGCTCAGCATGGTACCTTCACAGTTCTACCTTTTACTCCTTAGTCTGTTTTTTTGTCTATGTGTTTATTTCTTCTTTGTAAAGCTTGCTCCTGCTTTCTTTTTTCAATGACATATATGTAAAAAAAACACCCACTCTCCATTATACGTAAAATCCCAAATATAAAATGTATAAATAGCTTTCATGTTAAAGTCTATTAAACACCATTGCTGCGATTTGCTGGGTGGAAATTCTTGACAGAGAATCCAGATATGGATCTGAATGCACTGAGAAAACTGACAGAAGTTATATCTGTGTTTACATTTGCAAATATTTAAATTTATCATCCAACATCTGCATACAGTGCTGCGAATAATGAAATTACACATTTGATTTCTTTACACAGTGAAGTTTATTCCCGTGAGTCTCCACAGATACCAGCTGAAGAGATTTACCCCTCTGTGGTGTGACCATAACTCAAAGAAATATTCATTTAAGACAGATATTTAAATCAGCCTTGCTTAGCTGCTAAGCTTTGCTTTTCTTTGTGCTAGTAAATTTATAAGCCCACTTCTTAAATGTATTATTCAACCAAGCATGTAAATAATGCATGCCTGCTTCCACAGTAAATTAACCCTTTACCTTACCGGGGATACAGGAGTCATTGTTTTGAAAGGCAATTATGTCATTTAATTAATGTTGTAATTAATACTGTAATTAGCTTAAACACCCTGCAACTGGGTGCCACTACTAAGCTGTCTTAATTAAATAGATTGAATGGTTTCATATCTTTTTACACTGTCACAGTGCAGGGTGCGGTGAAATATGCCATCGTGTTTCAACTATTTAAGACAAACAAGGTTCACGTCACATGAATGTGTCTACTGGAAAAGGGAGGCGAGGTTACGATCTTTTCCCTACTTTTGGACAATCATTTTTTTGTTAAACTACCACTGTAAATCCATATGGTCACAATTTGATATTCTATCACAGTGGGAGTCACTGTCTGCTAAAATTATGAAACAAAATAAATCCAATTCCCATTTCAGCTTTCAAACTAAAGGTAAGGGAGCTGTGCAAGCCTGTGTTTTATTGCTGCGGTACGGCGGCAAGAGCAAGCAGACAGCTAATCCGCTAGTAGAGAGTTTTTATCCTCGCCCAACCTGACAGTGATAGAAAGTGTTTTCCCCAAACTAGAAAAATAGTTTAGAGAGGATGAAATAGCAAAGAGGTCAGTGAATACTGAAGTATTTCCAGTCCACTCGACTCTACTGGCTGCCGGTCCGCCTTTGTATTCCTGGGCTGTGAGCATCCGTACAGCTCATCTATTGTGCATGTGTATGTCAGGATCACTTTTGAAGCCAGACGCCTTAGCGCTAGCAGGAAGCAATAAGGAGGAACTCCCTGCTTGTAAAATTAATTCCCCTTAGTATGTCAGAGTGTGGCTCAGGACCCTGGGAGTTAGTGGGGAAATATAAGCTGCTTTAATGCGCAAGATTTCTACTTCTGTGGGGGTTGTTTGCAATATAATCTCTCCACATGTAAATAATGCATTAAAAAAACTCAAAAAGCATAAACAACTGCAAACGTCTTAAGTGAATTTGTTTGCGGCGTCATATGTGCATTAGATGAACGCTCTGGCTTTCTTTTTGTTTGCAAGTGATTTTATCAATGTCATTAGACCACTCATTGAACTAAGTGAGGAATCCATCAAAAGCTGACAGGAAGCTGTAGACTAATGGCTGTTAGGCTGTAATATTCTTTAATATGATTTTTATTTGCCTTAATTTCATCTTCTTTTACACAGGTCCCAAACTGGTGGAGAGCTGCTGAACACCTGAGCACAGAGCTTATTCCTACAGAGCTCTGCTCGCTATACGGACTAGAATGAACAGAAGAAGAAAAAAAAAACCACTCTTGGTAAACTGGAGTAAGAGGCACACTGTGTCACTATTGCATTTCACTGCAGGGACACGTGAAACAAATTAGGACGGGTATATATTATGTCTGTGGTGACATGCGGGACGGCAATTTGCGCACACGCACCCCGGTTTTGTCTGTTCATACTCCCCTGCGTTTGTGGCCACCTTCATCATACACTCCAACACTCCAAATTAAAAATAGCTCAGCGGGTTTCAATTTTGTGCTGACACAAACCTCATTTTACACCTCCTTTCAGTAGTTTCCCCTGTTCTTACACTTCATATCCTCCGAAACAATCAACCGCTGCCCTGAAATTGCCTGAAACATAACAAAACAAATGAAATGGAAATTAATTTTTTGCAACAGGATTATCTACCCGTGTGACTATTATCTTTTTCCCTGCTGTTTATCTGGAGCAAAAGGAGGGAATAATTTTACAATTAATGGCAGACAATTCAAAACCCTACTGTAATCATTGTGTGACACATCTCCAAGAAATAGCCCTTCATATTGCCTTAACCTGGGCTTCAATAATCTTGACCCCGGGTATTAATGGATGAGTTAATGGCCTGCAGAAATCCTTTAATTTATGCCAGGGTGAATTAAGAACAAGTAATGGATTCTGCTTTTCAAAATGTCCAGACACGGCATTTCCGTTCAGCCTATCTGAGAAATCAAATTATCATATTATCTCTTTGAATGGGTCTTCTGAACCCATATTTCACAATATCTGATGGAAATAGCTTTGACATTCATTACACGACTCTTCCTTTATCGTAGCTGGCTAGTACATGCTATGACAAAAGCGGATAATGATTTTCCAGCTTTCTATGAAGACAACGGACAGTGAGGAAAATAGATCTGAAACGACAAATCAAACTTTCACTGTCTTAGTGTAAATACAAATGTAATTATAGAAGTGTAAATTGGTTTGACTCTCTGGAGAGAGGCCACCACCCTTTACCCCTTTCTTCACAATCAATTCGACGAATGTGTCACACTTCTTAGAAAGAATATCTTAATAACTTGGAGTCTTCAGATCTCTTGCTTCATGTTTGTTTCAAAAAACTGTAAGTAAGTCAGGTAAAGATGAAAAAATAAACTCACTCTTCTATGTTTTAGCTTTGATAACAGATGATTACAGACAGCTGCATTCACGCTTTTCTATATGTAAAGAAGAATTAATAAACAGCGTTACAGTCATTTCCAATAATGCCTTACATGTAAATACTACTGTGAATTATCCTGCTACTGTTTTTATGCGCCGTGAGTTTGTTCAGTTTCAGCTGCCTTTAGTTTGCCTTTTAGTCCCAAACCAACTACAGAAAAACACAAAACTGCGACGTGGCAACACTGAGTTTATCAGAAGTTAGATTTACAGTGTCATACAAGTGTCATAAACTCAACAACTGTATACAACACTGAGAGTTCAATAGTTTTAGATGTTAAAAACACATAAATTGCAATGTTAAATAAAGAATTGGATTCTTGGAGGAAAAAGAGTTAATGTAGCCAACTTTTATCTATTTGAGTGTTTGCAATGCCTGTCAGTCTTTCTGCATATATAGAATTTACACCTTGTTCATATCCAGTGTTTTTAAAGCCATCCATCCATCCATTCTCTCCCACTCATTTTTCAGGGTCACGTAGCCGATCCCAGCTGTCTTAGGGCAAGAGGCCGGGTACACCCTGGACAGGTCTCCAGTCTGTCGCAGGGCTAACACACAGCCTGTTGTGCCCTGTGTTTTAACGAAAAAAAAAAAAAAATCTGTCCTGAATACTGCAAATCTGCAACATTTCAGTTTTACATGTAGACACTCAATGACAATAGAACTCCGTAATCTAATGTGATCATTGCAGCAGCTGGGTTTTTTAAATGCTTTGTTCTCGGTGTAAACAGAGATGGACAAAGTTGTGACCTTTCAATGCCGTCTAAAACTACAGAAAAAACACCCAACTAATGCCAAAAGCAAAACATGTCTTTATGCTGCGTCAACCAAAATTAAGCATGGCTATTACCTTTACCTTTGTCGCTTTGGAGCGGTGCAGTAGGATTTATTACAGCATTGCTATAATGGATCGCATTAATGAAGTGATAGCTCAGTGTACATTTATATGCTTTAACTTTTACAGGCAGAGAAGTACATCCTCTCACATCTCCTCCATTACAGCCCAGCCTGTTGTTCCCTGTGGATTGAGGATACTCTTGGGGACCGGGACTGCATTTTTATTGGATGATGTCATGCATGTGTCAAAAATTTGACGTGAGGCGAAACACTGTCGCTGGGAGTCGTCCTGCAGTGATGAAGTCATCCATACACCGGGGTGAGACACGTATCGCTTGACTCTTCAGGTCGTACGGCAATCCTGCAGGTGAACCCGAGCCCCCTCGACCCCCCAGACCCGCCGCACGTACACACACGTACCAAAATCACACATACTCTCCTGTCAAACGGCAACAAAACACTGGCAGTTATTTGGGGTTTGTTTGTAATCTTTTCGGGCGCTTTGTCAGGCAGGCGCGGTGATATTAGTGTGAGTGCACAAAAGCCCCCAAGTGGTGTCACGCACAATTAATGTCCCCAGGTAGCAACTCCATTAGTCTTATGAACTCAAGTCGCAGTGGGGAATGCTAATGGTGGAGGTGCCGTAGGGCATTAGGGAAGGAGTGCAGCCAAAGCTACCACTTTACCTTCATTTTGACCAGTGTGCACCTCCGTCTCACTTTAGAGCCCTGCAAACAGCACCCCCACCCTCAACAGTTTAGTGAGACACACTGTCAAGTAGCAAGCAGCCTCTGTAGAGTCCACAGGCATGTATGCCACTCACTCACCCAGCTGCTCTTTTTCTGACGATCATTTATATGTCCCAGGCATCTTATCCGAACGCCTCCAATTACATAACAGCGCCCTGCGTTGTGTCACTCCCGTGGACCCTTTGAAAGTCCATATTTTCAGTTTTATGTGAAAACATCCCTACGTGGTTAATCATTGTCAGCTTTCATAAATGTTGACTTCCATCTCAGCAGCCTCAAATCCTACACGGTCACATGACCTCATCCACTACAGATCCCCAGCCTGACCTTGCTGGTGTAGAAGCATGGAGCGGTTCATTTGATCTAACAGGCCTACAGCTGAGCTAAACCCAGCGGTGAGGCCTGCCTGCCTGCTCCCCCTGCTCCATGCCCACTCTAGCATGGATGTATTTAGGAAGCCTGGTAGCTACCTTTACATCACAGCTCAATAGCATCATGTTGCCTGCGAACCTACATGTCAATTCCATGTCACACAGTCCGCGGAGCGAAAAAAGAGGTAGACGTGGTCTGTGATAAAGAGCGAACTGACAGAAAGCAGTGAAATAGAGAGAGAAATGCTAGTAATTTTGGCAGAATGAACCCATGTTGCCAGTCGCTGCAAACGGCGAAACTACACTCTGAGCCTATTTGCAGCCTTTATTACATTATCAATTACAAATTATAAATGTACTCCACACGGTCTGGTTCTCTATGCCTTACTCTATCATGTTGTGCTATCATCACTCAATCTGAGGCCCACACGGGAAGGCTGGGGGGAGCTCTCAGGATCGTAGGTGCCCTCTCGCTGTGGTTCTGGAATGCAGAGCCTGTTTTATTGCTTCTGGCAGTAATTGCACTTACATTTGAGGGTCTTTTGTTGAGATAAACCCCACCGCTGGCTCTCTGTTAGCCCCTGCTCCGAGCCAATAGAGTCACAATGCTTTTAAAAATGTGACAACTTACCGACCTTTTACCTTCTTTGTGTATAGTGTGAGGTTAATGGTTTGCTGAAGTGTTTTTTTTTCTTTAATATATAAGGCAACGGCTAAACGCTTGTATTTTTACTCAATGTAACAGCATCTAACTGTCTGCTGCAGTCGTTTACTGGAAGGATCAGAAAGTGTCCGCAGCTGTTTGAAGTCCGTATCTTTGATTGTATATCCTTCCTAAGAATGAGCGGAGCAAGTGTTCATATTGATTTGCACATTAAATATATTAGTAATAAAACAACATCCTGCTGCAAACCAATTGTAAAATCAATAGTAATTGGAACCAAAATATTATGAGTTCTAGGTCTGCAGTCTTATTGTCTCTGTAACTGACCAGTGAAATCCTGTACGTTTGCACACTAAATGTGATAAATATTGATAACAATGTCAAATGAATGTATGGCTGTAATTCTGAGAACCTAAATATAAATTGAATAAACTCTGGAATGATTGCATATGATGGAAAAACAGGAGGGTTTCAAAGCAAGGCAGAGCTGAAGTTGAACAGAAGCTGCTATTGATCTGCAAAAAATGAGAACGCTCGAAAGGGACACACTGATTGAAAATCCTATGATATCACGCTTTATATGAATCTGTGCCAAACAATGTAAACATCAGTGAGCATTATATTGTACATTTTTGTTATTGGGTTCCAAGCCTAGCTCTAATTTGACTTATTTTGTATTGGCGAGTGATGATATCTAAAGATAAGTTTTCCAAATATAATAACTTGCTCACATCCCCCCCAGTGAGCAAACAGTGCTAATAAGCAAGTAATAAGCTTCCCTTTAGACAGGCAAAAACTTTTTGAGTATATGAGGCACAACCCAGAAAAAAGTGTAACACTTAACTGGCGTTTCTTATTTTCAGTTTGTATGCAAAACTAAGCTGCTTTATGTCTTCAGCATCTGCTTTCTGTCCAGTGGTCACCTACAATTACAATAATGTAGTTTAATGTATAAACTACAGTTTAATGTAGAGAGGCAAACAGCAGCATAGTGCCCCTTAAACAGATCGTTTTGCCCACTTTTTTGTGTGTAATCGCACAAAATAGAACTTTATTTTCTTTAACTGTGCTGATAGTTGGATTTGGGACAAGCTAACTGTTTCTCGTTTCTGTGCTATGCTAGCATAGATGATTGGTGGTAGTAGCTTCATATTAAGTTTTTACATCATTATTTGATGCAGATATTTCCCAAAGATAAAAATAGAACTTAGCTGCTGATTTAGTGATCGATCTGTCATCCTATGGCCATGAGCCATCAAGTAGCATAAATGTGCTTTCTCCAGAGGGCGTCTGGGTTCTCCCTGAGATATGGGTGGGGAGTTCAATGGTTGAGGTGGCTTGAGCATTTAAGATGCCTCCTCTGCCTCTCCTAAGTACGGATGCCAAGAGTACCCATCTTACCTAGGAGCGGGAATCTCAACATACCAGGAATTTAGTAGTCTGTACCAATAACAGTAGAGTTACATGATGCTGGATAAGCAACTTGACACCATTTAGCTAGAAAAAAATCTTACCTTGGAGTAGGATGAGGAGTTCCACCAGCTTAAAAATGCCTCCCAGTGATTCTACTGTAGGTATGAATTCCAACCAAACCAATACTTACGATGTTTTTTTAAAACCAAAATTCAGAAAACTTATTTATTTTTTAATTTTATTTTTTATTACTTCCAAAAAGGCAGTAAGAGATTACTTTGGATTGCTATCCTGAAACACGTCACGTTAGCTGGCATTGCTGTTGGCATGTTTCATAGGCTAAAATATTTGCAATGGCTAATAATAAATAAATGCTTAAGCTAATGTGCTATAACTAATGTTATACCTCATAGTAAATCTGTAAGATAATCAGCAACCTTCTAACATCCTGTCAACAGAATATAATGCTAATATTTTTAAATAAATGTTCACAAGACAGTAATTTATTTAATAAATAATTTATGTTTAAAGTACATGGGTTCATCTTTTTTTTTCTTATCAAGTTGGTATCAAATTGGGTATCCAGAATCATGTAATCCTGTTGGTATTGATACTGACTGTTAACGTGTTGGTATCGTGGCATTTGTAAGTAAGATGTTTTGGGTTACTGCTGCTGGGTGGAGACCCTGGGAGAGACCCAGAATACGCTGGAGAGATTATAATTTTTGGCTGGTTGGGACTGCCTGTCGCACCAGAATAGCTAGGAGGTTGCTGGGAGAGGGAGGTCTGGTATGCATAGCCTGTGACCTGGACCTGGATAAGCAGCACAAACAGATATACAGATTGATGGACAGATCTTAAAATGAATGTATATTGTGTGCATGATGAGACTGCAGTCCATAGCCCCTGCCTTTCTTGGATTTCTGTGAAAAACCTTAACACCTGCAGATCTATTGTAATATTGTTTCTTGTTAGGACCATTCTAAAGATACAGAAAGAAGGAAGAAAGAATTAATTTTAAAGTTTTAAGTAACTTTTTGTCCTATATTTATTTCATGTGAGTGCATAGAGAAATAAGTTTCTTTACCTTTAAGATGTAAACAGAGGTACACATTTGTGGAAAGGAACTGAGACACTGCTCCTTTTATAGTCTGGCTTTCCTCTGGTGTGGGATCCCATTGAGCAGGAAAACAAAGCATGAGGTGTGTCTTATTCTCCACAGAGTGCCTCGGGGCCAAGGAGTGAGCTTGCTGCCATCCTGGAGGCTTTGAGTGCTTTATAACAGCATACACAAAGGACTAGCTTCCCACAGCCCAGTCATTAACAAGTGGGCAACGGTGAAGGCAAAGCCGGAGAGGGGATTTCCACTGTCCTGCCACCACACCTGCTTCCACATTCACAGAGTCAGGCTGGTCCAGCATGAAGGATGACTTGTAGTCCGGTGAACTCCAGGGAAAGCAAGCCAGCCCTCTTGTCTTGTTTGTTTGATAATTCGAGAGTTTCTGACAACAGTCCATAGCTCAGAACAGCAAAAACGGCTTAATTCTGCAGCTTTGTCGTTATGACTCCCATCAGAAAACTTAAACAAGAAATATTGATGCCTACAAAATAATTAATATGTAGTTTAGATTTAGTGCCATTGCTCATGTTAGTTTTGTCTAAATATCAGATTTTTTTACCTCAGGATTCAGTACAAATATTTCAAAGGGGAGTAATCCTCCATCCATTAACAATATTATACTATAAAAATATCTAAAAATAATAATAACAATAACAAAACATTAATTTTAAAGTGATCTCTGTTATGTGTATTTATTAAAAGATTTAAACCCACATGCTGGTAAGAAGTAAAAGTGAGTTTCAATGAAACCCACCAGTAAATAATCCCATTAAGGAAAATACAATAAGTGAATTTAAAAAAAAGAGCATAACCAAAAGTTAGAGAACTGCATAGAAATGAAAAGAGATAAGCAGGGTAAGAGGAAAAACTACAGTCGGGTGAGTAGAGGCTGGGAACAAAGATAAACTAATAACTAAAGCAGGAGAGACAAAACTATAAATACACAGAAAACTAGCTGGAAAGCAGGAGATTGGTGGGAAACCAGTGAGGGACAAGCAAAAAGGGAGGACACAAAGACACACAAGATTAGTAAGTTTAGAATAAAACAGCAAGTAACCAAAAAGAGGAATCGCAGATATAAAACACAAAACAATCGAGAAACAGTGAAGAAGCAAAGTGGACACTGGCAAAAACCTAACACTAAAGAACACAAAGGAGGAAATACACAGGAACTGCAAATACAACCCAGAAAATCAAATATCTGTTACAGAAAACAATGCATTACCTTTAATAGACATCCTACTGTAACTAGGATTTCTATGCTTTGCAACAAAGAAATGATGTTGATGAAACTCACACATCCCCAGTTAGTATTCACCTACCAGTAAGTTAAGTCCCAAAACAAAGCAGGTAATATTTACATGCTGTCACTGACATAACATATCTATTTCTTATTTTATATAAGCCTCACCATATGTCTTTGTTTGCTAGGAAGAACAATTATGTATTGTCTTATCTGGATGTTACCAGGGAAGGGTTACCAGTTCTGCATTTTTACAACACACTGGGTCAGACGAATGGCCTGATTTTCCAACTGTTATTGTTACTTTCACACATTCAGCAGGGCTTTGGCTCTGCACTGCATTCTGTCTCCCTCTCTTGCTGCATAGCTAAAATGGATTCAAGAGATCCAGGCGATGACAGATGAGAGAAAACATTTAATTTCGACCACCCTGGATCAAAGACTGAACCTGCTAATTACTAAGCATGAAGTGTCAGTGGTAGCAGGCACACCCTGGACCAAACTAAATTTTGATGGATGTCAGTTGGGACTCGACTTCAAGTGAAAGTGGATATGTGACATTTACTTACAGAGGCTGCTTGGTGACAAGTCACAGTGTTATGTAAATAGCACACCTGTCCTGTCGTTGATGTGCCCGGCTTATGGAAAAATCTGTCCTTTAGGATAGAAATATTGTATAAGCATAGCATTTTGTACCATCTGTGAGAATATTTCACAAGGGGCTGTGTGAAGATGACAGATTGGGAAATGGGCTAAAGCCGATATTTCATTTGAAAAACAAAAATACAAAGACACAGTACTGTAGATAGCATCAGTGTGGTCCTTTAAACCTTATCAATGAGCAGAATTAAAAATTTCTATTAAGTGTTACCATTTAATTTTTGAATAAAAGTGCTTTAATTTCACCGAAATGGGAGGCATGAGTCTTAAAACGCTGTGGCGATAATTAATCTAAGCACTAAATACTTACAACTAATCAAAAAGACACAGCTACACTGGGAAAAGGATAATAAACAACCATCCAAACACAAAAAAATACATTCTGATCCTCAATCCGCTTCTCATCATTTTTCATCTCTTGGTAAGTCAAGTGAATATAAAGGAGTATGCTTTTCTTTTTTTCTTTTTTTAACTGTTGTCAAGAAACATATTGCCAGCACTACTCAATCTTCAGCATTCTCTCACTTAGTCAGCCACCACAGTACTTGTGATTAACGCATAATGACCTGCGACCTCTGCGGCGCCGCTCAATTTTACCCATGCTCCGTATAGCTGTAATAACATCTACTAGCGATCTGCTAAGGTATTAAAAAAGACAAATGCTGTCATTGTCCATCATTGTCGCCCTTTGAAACTCAAGCGCAATGGCTAACTTTTACAGGTTCATCCCATCTTTGAGGAATATTGAAATAGGAAAAAAAAAAAGTGGCACGACAAGATCAATCACAAGACCATCAATTTCATCACAGGTCCCTTCACAGGAAGGCCAGTCAGAGACATTTCACTTGGTAATATTGTGCAATACTCTACAGCACTGACACAGGAGATCAGGAAAAACAAGAATGGGCTTTTTTTCTCCACTTTTCTAACCAGTGAAGCTGTATTGGCTTTACTCCATAAACAATGAGGTCTCGTTCCTGTAATGGCTGTTAGGTGCCCTGCTTGTGTCTCTCTAATTACTTTGGTTTCATCAGGTCCTACAGAAATCTGGTGCGGAGGAAAATCCATACTCGATAACAATGAAAAATTCATATTGTTGTTTTTATCCCCCCCACATCCCTCTCTGTCTCGCTTTCTCTCCCTCCACCCTCCTCTCACTCACTCCTATCCTGCTCTCTCTTATTCTGTGATATATTTAAATGTTAATAACCATTCATTCCTGACACCCTATCTACCAAGCCCCAAGTTTAACAGGAAATCTATTTAATCTGAAGAATCTCATTACATGATCATGGCAGCAGCTAAAGCCCTGACTATTGTCGATAGATGGGAGGTAGGAGGGGGAGTGAGAGAGAGAGAAAAGAAGGGCTCGCAGCGAAAGAAGATGGTGCAAAGAGAGAGAAAAAATGAATTCAGGAGTGGATATTTAATTTAATCATTGTGCATGAAGCAACATAAAGGAGCCATAAAGGGTCTTGCTTCTTCCTTCATTTGAGAAGATCATGATTAAATGTTTTCTATTGTGCTGTACATCTGAAAGGTTTAATCATTCCCAGAGCCAAAGAGGAAGAGGGGAGAGAAAAAAGTAAAGAAGTAAAAACATCACATCCCTCGGTGCGTTTGACAGTACTCTAAATATGAACTTCTTTTAAGGCCATTAAAAGATTATCACTGATTTAAACTGCCTGTTCAGAGCATTAGGCACAGAGAGTTCTCCAAAGCCCTTAGAAAACCATTCTCCGGGCTTCTATTATCTCATCCACCCAACACTATTTAATTTCATTTCCATGAATATGCAATGAATTTAATTTTGAACACTATTTTCATCTGCTCCTGTAATCACAAAAAATGCCAGTGTAATTAGTTTCTAATTACTTGGTGTAATTGTTGTAGTAATCATTTTAATTACCCAAATGCACAGACATTAGATGCTAAAAGGAAAATAATCTGCTTGTACCTCCTACTGTGTCTCTCATTCTCCCGAGTTTGATATCTAGATTTTGACATGGGCTGCTTCACAGTCAAAGGCAGAGGCAATAGAGGGCTGCTGCGTGTGGATGTTTTATAGCACTTGATAGGGGGATCGTGTAGCCTACTGTATAGGAGGGATTGTGGAAGAGAGCGGGAGGGAGAGACAGAAGCAGACAGACGGGACCAGACTTACATTGTAGCATCTCTGCAATCTGCTCCGTGGAAATTTGCATGCCCCGAAAAGCCATTAAGTTAAAATATACAGTTATTGTACCTTTCTGGGACCGGCGCCATACAAATGCTTATTGCATGTGCTTATAGCTCAGTCTACCAGATGGTAAATCATGAAATTTTATGAAATTATTGCACCAGTGAGGTGTTTTGAAAAGGAGCAGCTGTGAGGGAGATGGGACATTATAAACACTCACAGGTGTTCTGTCTTTCCCCACCGCCAGCCACAACATAAAAAATTAAATTATAAACAAACCAGCAAATGTTGTAATCTCCTTCACAGATACACTACTTACAAGAGAAATTGCCTAAACTAAGCAAAGAATTTAATTTTAATTTGCATAAAATATTTATTGTGGCTAAGAAATTTCATAACGAGACCTGCTCGTATGCCAAGTTTGGAAATTGCCGAAATGTACATTCCACTAGCATCTCAGTGCCACGGATGAAGATCCATTAGGGAAGGCTCTAATGGGCACTTCACCCAAGCACATATGGGCAAGTACACCTAATAAGAGGGAGCTGGTCAGTGCCAAACACCACAGCAAGCTTGTGTTTCTCATTAAGATTTTATTCCTTCCTTAGTATTTAATTAGCCAGTCTAGCACAGGGAGCAAGCGAGATAGCTTCACATCCACTATGGTGGCACCAAGTCTCCAAGATGTAAACTGGAGGTCTCCTGGTCCCCAGCTTACAAGAAGTATATTACACGAGTACTTGTTGCTTGGAATGGAGTCAGACTCTCTGCAGAAGCACTGCAGCTCTGAGGTGCAGGCTTGGCTTCGTTCAAATCAGCTCATCGCTTGCATGCAGAGGCATCATCGCTTAGCGCTCAAGTGGGAGTTGGGTCAATTGCTATGCTGACATACTCATCAAGGCATGACCTTAATAAACCAGAAATGATCGCAGCACAAAACTGGCAAGGCTGGCAAAACCTTTATTGGTATGACACATTTGAGCAAAGTCATTTTATATTAAAGTTATTGTGATGTTTTTTATTGTATGTTGAAAGAATGGCAAGCTATAGCTTCACATGAGATAACCTGTTGAGTTTTGTAGCTTCATAAATACTATTCCAACATAAGACCACTATTATTCTTACATATAAACTTTCCACTGAAATGTCAGAGTACTTATTTAATCGTTATTTAGCTAATTATTATTAATGGCAGTCATCCTCAACTGTGCTTAGAGTAGCATCTTGTCATGTGTTGTACTTTTGGGTTATTTCTCCATTGTTTACCCAATAAATATTGTATTTATTGTGTATGACAGGGCCTGTAACACATTTAAATGAGATGCATGCGTATTCTGTCTCTGAAAAGAGGCTGGTGCCTAGACACGGACTTGTGCTGCAAGGGTAGCTGGGATAGTCATGCATATTCAAATCTACTGCTGGACATGGCTGCCCTAAATAGGCGAAGAGCGTGCAACACTCAAGGGTGGTTTGTTTTCCATGTGTTCTTTTTTCCCCCCTTCTTCTTTCAAGCACCTCCAGCACATACTGATCAAGGCCCTTCTAGGCATTTATCTCACATTAGCTGTAGGCACTTCATGTCCCTGGTACCCATCAACATCACAGCTGAATGGAGCAGTGCATGAAAATCAAAGTCATCTATCTTTTATAAACAAATATTAATACATTATTCTTATATGAACCGATACACCCTGAATTGATGGGAACATCACCCAAATATTCAATGTCCTCCTCCCCTCACTGTCACCCACGGAGAATTTATCACAGACATCACACTACTTGCGCCAAGAGTCATCTCTCAGTTATTCTCAGTCGTATTGAAACCGATATCTATCTATCTATCTATCTATCTATCTATCTATCTATCTATCTATCTATCTATCTATCTATCTATCTATCTATCTATCTATCTATCTATC
>NW_005187434.1:2915059-3000297 GCF_000239375.1 Pundamilia nyererei | reverse complement strand
TATCTATCTATCTATCTATCTATCTATCTATCTATCTATCTATCTATCTATCTATCTATCTATCTATCTATCTATCTATCTATCTATCTATCTAAAATCAAGGGACAACAAAACAAAGTAGAGATTAAGGTTTAACTAAGTCTAGCATCAAATTATTACTTCAGACAAATCCAAACCAACCAAACCGGAATGACTGCTAATTTAATTGCAGTCACATAATTTTAGACACTAAACAAGGACACAATTATTTTTCTAAATAAACAACTGGGAATGATGTATAGAATAAAAGAGTGTGCAGCTGATCCTTTAGGACGAGAAAAGCACAATGTGGCATTTTGTTTATGAGGCTTTAAAACAGAGCGGCTTTTCAGCCGACCAAACAAAGCCTCTCACCAGGAGAATCTCATTATGATTCGTAATGACAAATTCACCCTTTGCAATTATTTGCTGCCATTTCAAAGCTCTATCTTGTGGGAAGAGGATTCGGTTTTTGCATGGTTGGCCATAAACCTAGTGAGGTAGAGCACAAGGCAGGGTAGTGATACCTTCTCAGAGCAATACTGCTGACAAATAAAAGGTCTTATGTAGGAAGTCTTTAATGTTTTCACACTGTACATATTTCGAAGTGCTGCACAGATTATTTAAGCTCCTATGTGCTGCAAGTGTTTAGTAAGATGATACAAAACGTTTTCTTACAGCCATGCACGTCCAGACATACACAAAAATCACCATTACATATAGAACAAGGCTATGGCAATGCAGAGCATGGTAATCAAATGTGCTTGCAAATTACCTCAAACTCATCAACAAGAGCTTTTAATGAAATAACATCCTTAAATGAACAGAGGGAGAGAATGAAAAGTGAGCAATGGCTTTTCAGGGTAGTTTGAATTTTTAATTGCCTGTCGGGAGAATATTAGATAAAGCTTGATTAGAAATAAATTGAAAATCTCTGCTGAATGCATCTGCGATAGACACACTGAAGGAGACAGGCAAAGAGGGACAGCCATTAAAAAGCCTTGGAAGACTTTGGAAGTTGATTGATTTACTTAGTATTAGTGCCCCCACCCCGCCCTGCCCCTCCCAACAGAAGATTTTAATAACCAGCATGCAAACACACATGCACACAATTACTGTATATTTGCTTTACATGACATTTTACCATTTTACAGTAACGTAAAAATTCAATTCGGGAAAGACGTCAAGTATCAACAGTACATTTTCCATGCATGTAGTCGTAACCTGATCATTTTGACAGAGATCAGATTTCCCCTTATCCTCTGGGGATTTCAATATGTTTCCTTTATTTCTCATTTTAGGACTGTAGCAGTTTAATTTGTGCCTAATTTTCTAAGTGGAAGAAAATGAATGGACGGATGGTTGGATGGATATATTTTTGATGATGAAAATATTGATTAGTAGTTTCACAGTCAGGCCCACCATACAAAACAAATACAGATATCTACTAATTTGTGGTAAGAAGACGTACTAAAATATTAGTATTTCACTCACCAAAACTTAGTACAAGTACCCGTGCTGTGAGTTATTTTATTACCACATTAAAAATGCTTCAAAAGATGAGTTGGCATTTAGCAGATGTGTTGATTGTTAAAAAGGGGTAAATTAGCTAAAGACCAAACCTTTCATTTAATTTTCATTTAGTTATGTTTGACTTTTGGAACCAGCCTTAGGTGGCCACAGTATCCCACAGCAAAATCTGGATTTCGTTAACAGCTGAGATATCAAAGTGCACTGGCCAATAAATAAAAACCAAGCTTACATTAAAAATACACACTACCATGAAAATGTGTATTATACTGGTGTATTTGTTCTGACATTATTAAAACTGGGGAAAAAAATATCACAGCAATTTTTTACTGATAAAAATGGCAATAGCAATATAATATATGAATTGTCTAATTTGACTGACAGCCTTTTGCAACTAAGTAAAAATGAAATATAGCTATACCAGGAGCTCCCTGGAACATTTTGTCTTCTTGTAGCATAGAGAAGATAATAACATGGCAATACCAAGTTATTTTCACTTAATTACCAAAGTTAAATCCAAACAAATATTTTTTGCATCACCCATTGTTATAGCTAATATTACACTTGAGTAGGGATGGGTATGTTTAGGTTTTATCCGATACCGGTGCCAAATCGGTACTTTTGAAACGGTGCCGGTGCTCAAACGGTGCTCAAACCGGTGCTTAAAGAATGGAGAACACAAAATTGGTCCAAAAACCTCTCATGTTCAGCTGGTTTTTTGTAAAAAGATAACAATGTTAGCCTTTTCTGCAGCTATGGGGCATATATGGTATCACTCTTGGCTGGAAGCAGTGCTTAAACAATGGAAAAAAACATAAACTTTGTCCAAAAACCTCTCATGTTTAACTGTTTCCCACTTTTTCTTTGGTCATTTTAGCCTTTTTGGCCAGGGTGAAGGGAGTATCTGCCATCAAACAAGAAGACAGCTGCATGTAGCTATGATGATGTTTGCTAGTTCACCTTACCTGCATTAATGTAATAACGTGGTTAGCCTACTCAACGTAAATTACACACGAACAACATGAAGCGACTCACGCAGAGAAGAACGGCTGCTGCTGCATCATCATCCTCATCATTTCTGCTACACTGGCAGGGCTAGGGGCCAGGACTCTCCTCTTCGTGTTTTTGGGGGATGTTGCTAACTCCGGGTCCGATAACAGGCAACCCACCCGACGTGCACAGTGTGAGGTCTCGCAGCAAGCTATCAAATACGGTGCATTTCTCGGCTTTAAAAAAAAAACGCTATGCGTCGCCAGGTGTTTCATCGGATTTGAGGTGTTACCTCCTTTGACAGTATCACAGTATCAGCTTAAAGCACTTGTTGCAGGCTGCTGAGTTTGCATATTTTGCTGTGAAGTACAGCCAGGCTTTTGACCGCTTTGCCTTGGACATTTTTAATCTGTAGCTCTGCTCTAAAAGAACGTACGTACCTGGCCCCGCCTACTATCCTCGGAAACGTAAAATGATTGGCTAGAAGTGTATCACAGCTCAGGGAAAAAAAGCACCGAAATAAAGCACCGAAATGTGCGCTGCTTTTCGGTCTGGTTACTACCGTTTATGTCAGAACCGGTGCCATGACACCGGTACCCATCCCTACACTTGAGTTTATGTAACTGTGTAGTAAAGGGTCAGAAATTGTGAGTAACAGAAATATGAGCCAAAACACATTAGTACCAACAAAGTCATATTTTTGTAAAAATGTGATAACATGCTAGCAATAATAATGGATTGGATTTATATAGCGCTTTTCAAGGCACCCAAAGAGCTTTACAATGCCACTATTCATTCACTCTCGCATTCACACACTGGTGGAGGCAAGCTACGGTTGTAGCCAGACAGAAGCGAGGCTGCCATATCGCGCCATTGGCCCCTCTGGCCAACACCAGTAGGCGGTAGGGTAAAGTGTCTTGCCCAAGGACACAACGACCAGGACAGAGAGCCCAGGGATTGAACCGGCGACCTTCCGGTTACAGATATGCTTCCCAACCCCCTGAGCCACGGTCGCCCCAAAAAATGCTAACATCTGGGCATTTGAATTTCTATACGTTGACTTATGGTAGTGACCTCATAATAATAAAGTAATGCTAGTTGATGTTTTAACATATTATAATTAACTTCTGCCTTATTATAATGCTGGACACACCATTGGTCTTTGTTTGAAGGTAACAGTATAAATATTCTGTCGGGTGAGTGTATGGTTACAAAATGCAAAACTACTGTTTGCTATGTACCTTCATATTAATAACCTATTAAATCAAAATCCAAGAAGGGTGACGATTACATGGAGACATGTGCGGTAGTTTATGTGCAATAACCACGATTAAATGTAAACTTACATGTCTGTACTACATTTCACAGTAATATTTGCTACAATTTAAAACCTACGACTAGAAGAAATGTCTGTATTTCCTAAAATGTTGCAAACATGACTGCAATACAGGTTTTATGACTATTTTATGTTGCACCACACTGAAGCTATACAGGATAATCAAACTTTAAATCTTAGTTCACAAAAGATTTGATGTGCAATTACAAGATGCTGTGGCTCTGATCATACCATAAGACCTCTGACTAAGACTATGACAGCACCATGCTACAACACACAATGTCACAAACCTGAAGTCATGTCAAACTGGTTTCTAAAACATTTTAGTATCAAGATGAGTTCGCTGTACTTAAACAGTCACCAGATCTCAGTCCAACAGAGCATCTCAGTCCAATATGAAACTTGCATTATGGATGTGCAGCCAATAAATCTGCACCAACTGTGCGAGGCTGTCTTGTCAATATGGATCAAAATGTTTCCAACAACTTGTTGAATCCCTGCTGTGAAGGATTAAGTTGGTTCTTAAGGCAAAATGAGCCGCCCCCGCCCCTAGAGACACAAATCCCCTTTGGAGTTGCACCAGGAAGGGCATTCAGTATAAACCTCTGCCATATCAAACCTGTTGGAGCACCTCTTTTGGCAAGGGAGTAGCTGAAAGTAGCTTTGATTAAACAAATGCACTGGCATCCTGATATTGAGGCAGGCAAAAAGCCTGAAATCTAAAATGTTGCACAATCAAATATTTTTAGTTCTTTTTTAATTACTTTGGTAGATGCAAAAATGCATGTCAATAAACAGGGTACATCTCAAGTATTAGTTGTAATATAAAAACCCTGCACACTAAGTTAGTAAGAACCTTCTATAGCGAATTTGCACATGAGCTCATTACATTAGTTGAATTTGAAATAGCTGGAAAGTGCTCAGTCTGGTATAGATACGCAAATAAAAGCTAATTTTTTAATGAGTCATTGGCAATGGTTAGGGATTTCAATCTGCTTCGTAGACTATAAAATAAGGGTGCATGGTAAATATAAAATACCAGGTCTTGGGTAAAATATTGCTCTGAGGTTTATTGCTCCAACTCCTTCTAAGGTAATTTTTCTAATGATTATTTTCAATAAAAGACCAGCAGTGCAGGAGACCATCTATATGAAATAACTACTTCCAGATAACAGAGGCCATCACAGTGACAGGCGGGTCAAGAGGTCGGCAGACTGCAGAGCATGTGCAGTGGGCTGTGTGAAATAAAGGACACAAGGGACAGTGAGATCGGCTCATCTGAGCAGCTTCAAAATATAGGCTGTTCTTTACTCGCAGCAGAAGGAACAGAATAAACAAACACGAGGGGGAAAAGGTACCTACACACTGACAACACAGCACTGACACTGAAGCATCGAGAAAATACTTATCATTATATTACTGCGGTGTTCATTTTTTCAAACTTAGCTAAGAACGTGCAGGGGAAGGCACTGGTTTCAGAGCCAATAATCCTGAAGGAAGTCCACTGAAAGTAGGGAAAGGTTTCATGTGTTTGGATCACTCCAGGTACACTGTTTATTGCTTGTTTTCCATCTATATTGAATTCTCCCTGCTTCCAGACAGCCGGGGAAAAAATAAAAAAATAAATAATCGCCTACTTATTTAATCCTAAACATCACAGCAGCTGCATGAACAGAGATCATACCAAGCATTGTGGGGTATGTGTGGAGGGGGGTAAAAAAAAGAGATCTATTGTTGAAATGTGTCTGTGTTGTTTCATATATCATTGATTAGACAAAATAAAAAAGCCATAACATTGGGTCAGGAGAACACAGGGCATGGGTGCTGACTTTCTATCACAGCAGACACATATTGACTGGTGCTCTGAAAGTAGTCACTCACTCATCAGTGTGAGGCAGGCTGATTGAGTTGCCAGCAGCCACTAAATGAGGCCTCCATCCACTGCGGGTCGAAATGAACTGCAATCTTTTCAGACCTTGTTGCAGCCAAGAGACCAAGTGAGTGTGCGAGGAAGAAAGCAAGAAAGAAAGAGAGAGAGAGCTTTAAAACCCAGGAGGATTTCAAATAAGTTTACAGACACAGAAAAACGAGACAGGGGAGAGGAGAACACCGTGAAAACAAACCAAGCAGACTTCCAGATGCTCCGAGTGCATTATTTCAGCCATATTGTGCTCTCTTCGTAATCGGATAAATTACATCATCCTCGCATCAAACCGTACAAAAGCTAAAGGCTTCAATAGGTCAATATAAAAGTAGCTAAGCGCACATATTTACATTTCTTCTCCACATCCTCAGCCACATCTTTAACTTGAACTCTCTTGGCACTGCAAAGACGGAAAGCATGCAGTTAATTATGGCTAATGAAAGCTTGTTTGAGCAGAAGAGGAGGGTGTACATTAGGGGAGAGAGAGTCAAGCGGCTTGAACCAGAGGGTTCCACGCACAATTTGTTTGAACCTGGGTCCTCCTCACTCTCTGCATGCTAATTTACCTTGGGGCTGCACCGCCTGTTTTTAAATATCGTTAATTGACTTAAGAGCTCATCAGCGTGCTTCGTCTTCATTAGGTTAATGAAAAGGCCCAGTGTTTATTTTTCGTAACAGATTGTGGCAATGACATAATCTAATCGGTTACTTCCACTTCCTGAAGGATTGAGTCCTTCTGATGTGAGCTGCTGGAGTCGTTCAGATGTTCTGTGTTTGTGGATGTCTGTCTCTGACAAAGTAGAGAGGGGGGAGGAATTAGTACAAACACATTTAGCCCTTGGCATGAATCTATGTTGCCCTTCTCTAATCGACAGTGTGAACTAACAAGAACGTAATGATAGTTTTGATGTGTGGGTTGTCAGCTGTGGCTGGGTGAAAAAGAGGGGACGGCCTCGGAAAATGGGGACGATTTCAGATTTGTCTCTGTAATCCTAATGGGTTGAAATAAATCAGCCATCCTGGAATGTCCATAACCCATGCCATGAAGCAAAGGGTCCTTGTAAGATTCTGAACAAGAAAAGGGAAATATTTCCTGCACTTGTGGGCTGTGTACTGCATGTATTTTGGGTTTATATCTGTATAGTGTGGTAGAGCTTGGATGATTAGTGAATTAGCTGATTCCTGGAATATTATTTGGCAGTAATTTCCAATAGTTACCCTTGTTTTCAATGGCCAGCACTTCCAGTTGTGTCACTGAAATATACGACAAAGTACTAGGGATTGAGTCTACAGATTTAGCTTATGGTAACAACTACAAAACGTGGTCAGGAAAAGTTAATAGTTACTGCAAACAAAATCATCTCTTGAGAAGAATGGGAGCTTTGGCTTCCACAGTGAGATCACTCGTACAGTAAACAAATAAAGCAGCACATAACTGCTTTAGTTCTGGAGATTAGACGACCACTAGAGCTTAGTGACAAGGTAGAAAACACGCAGGTTAAATAAATTTTATCTTGGATAAATATTAGGACAAAAATTAAAGATCTATAGATTTAGATGCACTGTGGCAATGTAACGTTTGACCTTTGACTCTGGCCAATGTAAACATGCAGACAGAAGCCATGAAAGCGCGCAAAAGGCATATAAGTCTCTCTAAGCTGTTGTAACACTTAGGCAAAGTGTGTTGAGCTTCCTCCTGAGGACAGTAACATTTGAGGCCATCTCTCGTAGTGTGGCCAATAAAGACTGACATAGTAGTAAAATAAATCATTCGCCCAGCCCCCCGGACCCTGCTATTCCTTACGCCCCTCCCTTACTGTCTGGGCCATGTGGCCATCAGAGAGCAGCAAAAGCTCATCAGTGAGAACTTGAGAATCCTCCCAGGAGCTGTTCTGGGGTCAGCTCGGCCTCTCCACATCATAAACAGCTCCTGTCGCAGTGAGGTTCATCACTAACTGTTTCCCCCCGACTCTTTTGCTCAAAGTCCATCCTTGTACTCCCTTTCCGTAACACCCGATCACAGACGTTTCCAATAAATCATTGGACCCCTCCTCTCGCCTCTTGTCTAGAAACCCCTGTCTGTCCCCGACTTGGCCCGAGATGATGCGTTCTGCTGAAGTCACTTAAATAAAAAGATCGCAGAGGGAGACATAATGTGTTAAAGTAATAAGATGGTCGTGGGTAGGTCACGGCCCCTTTCCCTGCTCCAGTGCTCCTGTGGAGGCTCTTTGAGTTAATGGGCTGTGGTCAGTGCACTGGTGAGCCATAAAGGCTGCCCTCTGAAGCTACAACCCTATTCAGAACAGGGGTTCCTCCAAAAGCCACTAACTGGCCCATCTAGATAACAGCACACCTAGCACTATTTCCACAGTGCATCTGACACTACCAGGACCTGTAAATCTCTCGTATTTATCGTCTCCTCTTGTACCTCTCATTGCTGACTGCCATACTTACACAACTGTCCTTCAGCGTCTGCTATTAGCTGGATTTCACTGCGTGATGATGAAACACGGCTGTCTTTGGCAGCCTCTTTTAAACGTAAACTTTTTTTTTTACTGATTGGACTTGAATCTGATCCATGCAACATATCCTTTCCATTTAAATCTTACACGGTGAATAAAATAGCCGTGTTCGATAATTAATAACATTGCAAGTATTAAGACCGGAAAGCTATAACAGATTATCTTATTGCATTTCAGCAGCAGGTTATTTTTGTGATGGCTAGTGTGACTTCACTCGGGTGTGCAGGCTTGCTGAATGGAGGGAGTGACCGTTAATGAATGTAGCTTAGGGGATTAATGAGAAGAAGCAGGGGATGTGTCATGGAGGAGTGTTCTGGCATCGAGGCGACGACACTGCAGCCCCCATCCTCGTCTCTACTTACAGTGATTACATGTGAGCTCCTGTCATGTGGTATAAGTGGTTTTATGAAATTGTATTAAATGCCATTGTTTATGCCTCACTTTTCACTTGCTCATTGGTTTTCCTCTGTTTTCTTGTTGCCTGCCTTTAGCACACTTCATTTGAGTCTCACTTTAGGTTTCATCACTAAAGCGTTGCATGCTAAGTCAAATTACCTTTTTTGTCAGATATGTGGAACCTCACATTTTGTTAAACCACGGAATCGTTTTCCTTTTGACTTTGGGTAGTTTTCCGTGTGTGTGGTTCTCTATCAGTAACAACAACAGGGAATAACGATCTTCTGTAACTAAGTGTAGTCTACAACAATTCCTTACTGTATTTAAAAAAAAACAACTATGGGATTGTGCAGTTTTATGGTATGTTAGTATCAGGCGTTTGTACTATAGGCAAAATATACTGTACTACAAAGTGAGTGACGATCACAAACATAGAGTGTACTGGCAGCAGAGTGGCTGATTTTTACAAAGCAATGTAAAACTATACTATGAGAAAAAATATGAAGAGGTTAAACACAATACAGACTGAAAGCAACCCAGCTGCTGCAGACAAAGCAGAGTGTGTGTGTGAGGAAAGCACTTTAGTGTTAAAAGCCTATATGAATATGTGTGCGTTAAAGTTTTTGGTCAGTAACACCAGAAAATAGCTACTATATTAATAAAGTTAGGCTATTTCAGGGAAGTCGAATAAATTTTACATGGTGGGTTACACACAGCCCACTTTAATCTGAGTGGGTCAAACCTGTGAAACTCACCTTCCCATCAGTGTGAAGAAGTTTGACCGAAAGGTCATAAAATAAGAAAAAGACGTCTTTCCAACAGTATTTCTTATGTCTGTTAATTTACAGTTCTTTTCAATTGTTGTTTACTGTATTGTAACATTGTAACTGATATTTCAATAGTAATTCCTGCATGTAAAGTAACAAGAATTTTCCTGTTTGTGTGGGGGGGCTCTTTATGACCAGGAGGCGCTGTGAAACTTTTAAAGATTTCTGCCCTCACTGTTTTCCAAAGCTGTCCAAAGGACCGGATTGTATTGTTAGTCAGGCCGATTTTGGCCCCTGGGCCTTATGCTTGTTACCCCTGGCCTATTTGAAGCCAGGAATCAAAGAAAACATGCCAGCTGTGTGAGTTGACAAACAGTTAATGCAAATACATCATTAAGATCGGACGGTTTAAAAAAAACAACTTGCTATCAACACACTAATGTTCACAGGATCTTACAGGAATTGTAATGCTATTTTCAAGAGAACCTCCTCTGCACCAGATTAGCTGCACCATAAATTACGAAGGCAGTCAACTCTGGTAAGACATGAACCAACTCTGCAGTATAGAAAACCCAGGGTTAACCTTGCGGTATGATGAAACCTTGCTTCGTACTACAGGCATGTGGTATCTGTGTTTGTGACTTGCACCTCTACAGTTCAAAGATGTTGCTAACCAAGATTGCTAGCCTTGGCTGATAACATGCTTTTCCACATATGGTCTAACATGGTGTTAAAATGCTAACACTGAGGCCTCAAGAGATCTTAAAACCAGTGGGCAACACCACTGTAGCTAGGTCCATCTTTCATATACAGTCTATGGTCCTCACCACAAACTCTTCATTCAATTTCTTGTCTCTTTTAAACCATGATACAACATTTCTTTCTTTAAATTTCCCGTACTCTATGAACTATAAGCTCTGGGTGATACGCCTGTATTCTGCATTTCAACAGCTAGAAAAAAAAGCTACCCAGGATCATTACAGGACATTGTAGTCATTATAGCCTATTTCTAGATAAGCTTTAACAACTTAAATAAACTAAATAAACATTAACTTAGCTAAATAAAAACTGGAAACCATTCTTGCGAGTCTATATTATATTGTACAAATGTACAGAAGGCTTCTGGCATTTTTTTTTACCCTTAAAGTCATCAGTATTTACAATATTCAGCTGAATTAATAAATAACAGTGCATTAACATGCACTATTCTTTCATAGTCTTTCATAGCATGCTACTTTTCCTATAGCAGCTTCAGCAAAACTATTTTAAAAACCCTCTCCAGCTAAAATGTTGCTTTTGAGTAAGCAGAAGACAAAATCACAGCAAAGACATCATTAACATTCACCTGATTGCCACAGGCACTATTTAATGCTATTGCTGCTGGAGCCAAGGGCTAACCACACCATATTGGAAGTTATGTGATAATATTTTGACCAAATAAAAATGTTAATGCCCGCCTTAAAATTAGTTGTTATGCCTAGTTATAGTGCCAAATCTGATTGTGTGAAACAATTTAATAACTGATATTTATGAAATTTTATCTAACAGAGGGCTAACATAGCAAAGACCCTGCAAACCCTTGAATTTAATCAAAAACGTTCCTTGTCTACTTAACTTGAACATTTTTCTCTCAGTCGCTCCTCCTTGTCTGTGTAACACAGAGACACATACAGAGAGACGGTGAGAGCAGCACACTAGATATACTGACTGCCTCCCCCCAGCATGGCTATAATAACCTCCTGGTGCTGGAGCAGACTCTCTGAGAGATATCCTTGAGCCTCACCTCCATCTCTCTAACAGGTCACGCCGAGATCCAGGAGATAGTGAGCTATAGTTAAGGTCCAGATCTGCTATCTAGACTTGAATGATGGAAGAAACCATGTGGCGACATGTTTATTGTCACCCAGATGGTCCACAATGCAGTGGCTTGGAGAGCCACATCCGTCCCTAATATAATTCATGGGGTGGCACCATTGTGGGGTGACTGATAAGGCCTTCACTTTGCCCTGCACTGGTCACTTGTCTCAAGGAGACTCCAAAGAAACTTCACTCTGTACAAATGGTGGCCAAAATATCTAATCCCACCAAGGGTTGCACTTTAGAGCTAAAACTTGTAGTGAGGTTACAATGCTGAGAAAGGCCATTTATAATAGGGGAATTCTCTCTTTACCGTTTCACTAGTAGAAAATTCTTATTTAGAGGGTAAAAAAAAAAGAAGCAACTTCTTGTGAGAAAACTGCAGAAGATTTTGGATTTAGTGCAGACTTTACAGCAGTTATGGATGTCTACACAATGATCTACAGGTATTTTTTTTTTTGCCATAGCATAAAAAAACACCTTCAACTTGTGTAATTTTCCTCCTTGACAATAAGCTGAGAAAATGTTATTCTTATAAATGAGCACATTGGGGTGAGCTTGGTGACATTTTGATAGCTAAGAACACCATCAGACCTCATTTCGGCAGAGGAGGTTAAATGGAACCAAATGCACAGTTGTCCCAGAAGAGAGCAAACTGGTCACTGATGAGTAAGATCAGAGGAGATCAGTCGGCGCTGTGTTGACTCTCCGAATCTGTTTCCCATCAAACCATTGTGGTTCACATTCTCCAGAGGAATTTTGCCTGACAAGGCAAATTTGTATAACTGCATGAAGATATTTAGAAATCTGTTCACCATTATCATAGCCGGTTATCATCCTCTGACGCTATTCATATGTTATTTCACATTGTTTATCCTCACAGATCTATGTCTCTGCCAAAATGAGAGTCTGCAGTGCTAAATGTTTAGCCCAACTATCAGTGCAATATAGATGTTTGGATTTGGAAAATATAAAACAGGTTTTCCAGCCTTTTACTGGGACAAATATTTGCTGCAGACAGCATAGATAACAATAGTAACAATAATATGTCATATTCACGCTTATCTTTTTTTTTAACATATAATCATGACTGGCCATTATATAAATAAGGTGAATGTGAATGTGACAGATTTAATATAGATATCCTCCAGTTTAATAGACCCAAGCAAATTTAGATCAAGTAGAGCCTCAGGAATAGCCCTCTTGAATTTGAACCACCTCATTGGCATCACAAATAATTTATCTAATAAATATTTATATCCTACTTGTCTTTTATACCCCTTTAAGCCTCCTCATATCACCTTTTGATTGTTTTCAAGCTATGGCTGCGTTAACAAAGTGCACCGAGCAGGAAATCAGAAACACCTGTATGATGCAACGCCATGCAATGTACTAGTTCTGCAATGAATTTCTCAATATTTTAATTGCTAGCCACGTCTATTGTGCAGTCTCCGGCTACACTTTACAATGAAAGATGTTTCTGAGAACATCTCTTCTTCCTTTGAACAGCAGGATGTGGTGCACCTGTGCCTTCTGAGGTCAGCACAGGTCAAGAGTGATCTTAACTCCCTTAACTTTAAAATTTTATTTCATGAAATATATGTGTGTGTGAGTGTGTGCATGCTCTGTTGATTTATGCTGTTGTTTTCCATTGGCTGCTATTGAAATTTAACACTGGAAGCTAACAATTTCAATTTTGGGGGTTGTTTGATTTTTAGATATAGCTATAGAATAATCATATGAACAAATAAAATGTTTTATCCAAAACTCACTGTTCGCAAACAAAAGGAAATGCTGCATTCATTTGCTCTGCAGAGAGCAAAAGACAATATAAATGCATCAAAGCCTGTTTGCATGCACTAAAAATTCAAAAGGCATTCATAAGTGGACTTTCAGTCTACACCAGCAGCCAGGGCTTATTTTTCAGCAAGACCAATAGTTGGAGTTCTGCCTATCGAAGCAGCATCTTTATTCGGATGGAAAATGAATCCTCAAGGAACATGGCCAGGCGCTTTATTGTGTATGCAGTGTGTGGCCAGGTTCAAATTGGCAATCAATTATCCAATTAAGACTGACAGAAATGCACATCAGGAATTCCAGCCCATCAGTCCAAGCTTCTGATTGGAACACGATTAGAGGGACTTAATTAAACCCTAGGTGCTGGGTGTTTAAACATCATTTGTGCAGCGTCAGAGGGCTTGGAAAATAAAAATCTGGACTCTGGATTCTCCACGCCTATTCCAGTCGCAGGCCAGGAAAGACATGAACACCTGTAAGGAATGTTCCTTTGACTCCGTCGTACGTGTGACTACCCTGGTTATTCAAAGAGGTACAAAGACCATGGAATTGTAAAATTAAAATACATGCCCTTGGGAAGATAGGAAGAAAGAGATAAATATTTGTGAAAATTCCACAGTACAATGCAATAACAATAGCGACCATGATATTGTGCCACATTAGTCTTAAAGCCATTCCCACGGTTTAACAGTTTCTGAATAATTCAAGGACATACCATACCATGGAGAGCTGTATAAGTGTGATGTGTAGAATGAAATGCAGCTTGCTTCTGAGATTCTTCGGGGTATTTTCTTACTTGGCCAACCTCTCCTTCTCCTGTGTGGTTGTTTAGTGCCTGTATTGATTTCTGAGCTGTTTCTTCCTCCTATGTCAGACAGTGTGAAATGGAAGGCACTGCATTTTAATATTGGGTTGTGAATTAATCATTTTTCCTGATAGCAAAACTCAGCTCTGTCCCTGTAGGAGAACACCTTATCACAGCAAATAGGATTCAAAGGGAGAGGAGCAGTATAATCCACAGCTAATTGGATGAAATGGCTGGCTCTTTCCCTCCTTCCAGGGGCTAGCGTCCACGCAGCCCCCTCCACAGGGATCTTGGAGCCACCGAAGAGGTTATTACAGTTTGTCCTAAGGGAGCATTAATACCTTAGCCCTTGTTCAGACATGCAAATAATCTAATTCAAGGTCTAGCTAATTAACAACTTAGCTACAGTAAAGATAAAGAGGCTCAATAATAAGCCTGAGCTTTTTGTGGGAGGGCAATGTACCACCTACCTCAGATGCACCAATCTCACAAAAACACGGGGGCTGCACTTAAATATTACCAAACAACCTTGTATTCAAATGAAACAAGAGGGCTTTAAGCAAAACAGAGAACAATTAATACTAAAGGCCAACGTGAAACTGGCCTCTTTGGGGACTGTATAAAAATTATTAAGGGAAGGTAGGCTACGTTTTGGGGCAGAGGGAGAGGCTCGTTAATGAGTGAATGTTATCCGGAGAAGGCATTATTTGTCACTAACCAGCAGCATCCATCTTCACTTCATCCTACATCTTAGCAATTAGCAGTGCCGATGTAAAGTGGCATTTGTCAACAAAGGAAAATATGTCAGTTTGACAAGATGAACTGTTTGAATAGTTTTGTTAGAACATTTCATATTATTAGCATATCATAATTTAAATGTGGGAACTTTTAGTTTAGTCCTCGAAGATCCAGCAAACAAGAAGAAATTACAGCTAAATAAAACCATGCGCGGTCCTACAGAACAAAATTTAAAAAGGGGTAAGGTAAAGTGAAAAGGTCTACAGTACGAGTTTATGAAAGAAAATATTAACTCTATTTATTGAATGATATTACAGCTGAGCATTAACCCTGGTTGTTAACCCTCGGGAACTGACACGCTTCAAATATATATACGCCAAGTTTTTTGGCAAATCGGCTTGTTGGTGCAAAAATATTATTTCATGTCTGTCAAACTCTGTTATCTTTGGCTCTGTTTGTATATTTAACTCGATTAAAGGGAACACATTATTTCAATTTAAAATTTGTTCTTTGCTGAGTTGTCTGCTATGTGCGGACACAACAATGACTCATCCCTTGACTGAGCTACCTTTAAATGCTATGAGTAATGAAAGTTTGATAAGTGCATAACACACAAACAAACTTCCTCTGATGACGGTTGGGTACATTAGTGAAAAAGCAGCCGAGCCGTTTCCTTAAGAATGGCTTTTTGACAGCCACACTTCTAATGAGACCATTTCTGATGAGGCTTTGATGAGCAGTATATGGCTCAGCTGAAAGACCAGATGCATCTTTTAGGTCCTGTGCCAGGTCTTTGCTAGATTTATTTTCCCATTTCTCAGGGACATGACTTTCAGATACGGTTCACATCCTCTAGATAGTTTTTTTCTTTAGGCTCACCGCTTTTTATTTTGTCCTCTACTCATCCAGTTTCCTAAAATTCCTTAAGAACACACTTTGCAGATTTTGATCAACCTTGCACTACAATAAAAGCAATTATATTATATTATATTCAGTGTCTGACTGGCAGTGTCTTCATTTTTCAGTATGACAATGACCCCAAACACTCAGTCATGGTCCCCAGAGCCCAGACCTGAACATTATTGAAACAGTGCGGCATCATGTTGACAGAGAATGAAACAAAAGGCAGCCAACATCCAAAGAAGACCCAAAAATGGGTTTAGGGGTAATTTCCCTGAAGACTATTTAAGAAAGTTTGCCTAAGAGAGTTCAGGCTGTGTTGAAGAACAAATGTGGTCATACCAAATATTGACTTTTTCAGTTTTTGCCTTATATGCTGTACATGTTTCAATAAGTCACTGTGACTATCTCCCATTTTCCTAATTAAATACAAAGAAATGAGAGGTGTCTCGATACTTTTGCACAACATGGGATGTTTTCAGGAGCAATCAGATGGATATGTCAACATTTCTTTGACACTTAGCATGCTTAAATCTAATAAGAGTTTCTCCTTGAGTGCTCATGCAGCACACCATGGGCACTTATTTCAATAGCCTCTGCAGGCTGTTGTTTCATAATAAGCAACAGAAAAATGGAACATGTTTTAAGGCATCTCTGGCTTTTCCAGGGTAAAATGTTAATCCAGCTTTAGCAAGGTTACATGGTCAAGGTTGCCAAATTACCGACAAGCACTAATCACCCTGCCTTGGAGCGAGTCTGGCTCAGAAGCAAACACTGTGGAACATTGCTCCCAGCCCCCCTGAAATGCCTCACTACACTCACAGCCACACTCCCTGCTTTTCCTATGTATGAAACTGTGATTTACAACATCAATTTACATCTGCCAATACCAAGTAACTTTTACTTAAATACATAAAGTTTGTGCTTCAAAGGGTTTGTGTTCGCCCTCTGAGGTTATTCAGAACACTATAAGCTTATATATCACACTAAAACAAACATGAAGATCACTGACCTTTGGAAATCGCAACGCTGCCATCAAGAGAGAATCAGCTCCAATTAACACAGAAACATTTCAGATTGGGATATATGCACACAGCTGTGTCTTTGTTTAGACTCCTCTTAAATTGACCATGAAATCCCTGGAAATGTGCTCATCCAGAGTAGGAGGACTGTCATTTGTGAAGGAAAAAAACACCTTACCCAGCTTACTGTTTGTTAGAATGGTTTAATAAAAATGTAGCTGATTAGTAAGAAAATTTTACTGAAAAACATACGTTCAAACTTTTGTCATAGGCGTGCACGTGTTTGCACAACTTTAAATATTATCAAAAAGGAGACATTTTCCAACATCCAGAGTAAAAGTAAACATGTAAGTTCACCAACATACAGTTTCCAACGATTGTAAAATTGTCACGTATTTGCTTAAATACCTAAAATGCCCAATGGTAATTATACATTATCCTATTTAAATACAGCATCTTATCTTATTTTTTATTCCAATGTGCCATATAATTTTGTTGTTAAAATAATATCAATCAATACATCGCTTGGGGAAATGCAGTGTGCTCTGAGTCACCAAAGTCAGTAAAGTGTCAAATGTGCATAAAAAAGCCCCAAAACAAATAAAAAAACAGTCCCTATAGTTCCAAATGTGCCATGTTAACCTGTCTGAGTGATGTTACCTACAAGCTGCAACAGTCATGAAAATTTAAATAAAAGTTATATTGTGTGTCGTACATATTCTGGTCTTTTAGAGTATTCCAAACTGGGTAATGCATGATGGACGTATTCATGCACTGTTGGTTTAACTTGATTTAAGAAAATTCTTGACAGCAAGATCAATTCTGAGCAATCTCACCATAATAATGGACACGTGGTGATAACTTCTTACAACGTCTTTAAAGACACGATGGGAATATATGTGCATTTTTTAGAAAAGCATATATAAAACATCTCAAGGGTCCAACAGTGACCATTTTCCAACCAATCAGGCATCAGTTGTTATCATGGGTTGACACGTTTAAAGACAATAAACAGAATCTGTGCATAATAATCTTGTGCTTACTATGAATTTTAGTTCCTCTTCTAAAACTAAGTATTATTGCAAAGGGTTAATGAAAGTTTAAAATATGGTATACCAAGTGTTACAGTCCAATCACTCTTTTTAATAGCTTTGTAGCGGCCAGAAAATCAAGTATTCATGAAGATTGAGGAAGATGATCCAGTGAACTTCAATTTAATTGGTGCAAATTAAAACAATCCATCTTTTGCAGCTGTCTATCTATCTGCTATCGCCACTTCATTGCTCGTCTTGCACCTTGATTACAATTATCTTTTAATAGCAAAACTTGTCAGCAATTTCTCTCCCTTCTGATTTACATCACAGCCCAACACAGCATTGTTCCACTCATATAATTCATGTTTTAGCGTAATGCAGAGTAAGCCTCCACTGGGCAGACGCAAGATATATTGACACCATCACCTAATATGTGCTGGCTGCTATGACATACTGTATGGCAAACTGTCTGTATGTAATACAGGCTGCAATCTTTCATCCATTCACACAAAAAGAGTTTGCATTGCCGCCGTTTGGTCCCAGTAGACTGTCCCCTGAGTAAAGAACATCAATAGACTGCAAAATAAATGCATATGCAGACAGTATTTTTTGCAGTACCAAGTAATGGCTCCAAGCAATTAGACTGAAAGATGACACTCTGATCTTTATTTGGGACACGGCGAGCTCTGTCTCTTTCCACTTTCATCCTCCCTTGCCTCTCCCGCGATATGCTGAGCTAAGATTTTGTCTGGTTCTGTCCTCGAATAGGATCTTGCCATTAGCTTACAATGACGGGAACTAACTTAAGGTTTCACATATGATATCACGTGCAGTAGTGCTCAGGGAATGGGCATGAATAGCCGTTGAGCTAAGCAGAAGGTTAAATATTTGCCAGATCAAGGCAAAACAACATTTAAAATGCTGTGCATGGTTGAGAACAAAAGCTCTTTTGTGAGAAGTAAATGCTGCTCAAGCCAACTGCTTGAACTTCTGGAAATAAAACTTAGAAGTATACCTCTGCACTCGTCTGTAAGGTCCAAGTGAGGCCGGTGTGAATGTCAGAACAGCCTTCATAGGAAAAAAAAATAATGTTCTCTGTAACTCATCTTTTCAAAGTATCAGCAGCAGACTCATTGCTGCAGCAGTAAAATATATCCAGGTCAAGAGATTCAGCAATTGAAATTGCTGGACATTACAGCAAATGAGCCATGCATGGGCAATAATCAACAAAGAGATGGAGAAAGAACATGGCAAATATACAACTTCATATCAAGATATGCGGTCAGTGGGAGAAAAAACATCTGCTGGTTTTTTTTATTGCCAATAATTATTCACTTACAGAGGGTAACAGATATATTATGCTTTTGGAATTCCTCATAAACAAGACAATTAAAAAGGTACTTTAGGGAGGTAAAATCAGTGAAAAAGGGGTGGCGTGTGGAAAACAAAATCTGTTTATTTTTTCAATCGACAGTAATTTTAATGGTAACTACTGGCGAATGTACCCCTTTGCAATAAAGGGGTACATTCGCCCCATTATTACACACAAAAAAGGGGGGAAAAATCTATCAGTGCTTTAGGGAATTGTTCAGCCATTTCCACTATGCCCCAAATAAACTTGGATGTTCTTCATCCATCAGGTGACTACATGGAGAGCTGACCTGTCATAAATTCACTCTGTGGGGATGATGACAGGGCCGGAGCCAATCTTCATGAAAGAATAAAAAAATGGCACAAGGTTCCCTTCCCCCCACTCCCTGAGCCCCCTTCCAACCCCAACTCACCCTTTACCCTCACTACTGGAGAACCTCGCTCCCTATCTTCCTGCCTATCTCGCTGTCTCTGCGTCTACCTAGCTTTCTCTCTCTCGCTCTCTCTCTCTCTCTCTCTCTCACCCCCTTTTCTCTCCATGGGTAAGCAGGTAATCATGAGCTGTCACAGAAAGGTGACCCATTAATGTGATGGATACGGTGTGAAAAACAAATGGTGTGAAACGTGTGGATTGCTGTCCTTACTGCACCTTGGCCTTTTGTTCTGTCATATCAATATCCACACAGGGCCTCATTACACCGCTGCACTACACAATGAGTGGAGCGCCAGGGTCAAGACTGCGCCACGCTCCCTTTGACTGGCTCGGACTGGGCTTTTCAGCTCAACCTCACCCCAAAGGACTCCCAGGTAAACAGGAAGAGGGGCAACCTCTGGAGCCAGAGACAGCGCACATCATCCTAGACTAAATAAGCAACCGCCCCCACCCCAGCAGTTCCATCAGGAGCCCTGACTCTGCTGCTTATATGTGCTTACAGACAAAACTGGCAGTAGTCAATAAAATCAATGTTGTCATTTATTTGTGAATTGGTCTTTTGTCAGTTTTAGGTTTATTTTTACTTGTAGCTTTGCTTTGGTTAACACTCCGAAGGAGCCTAGGCATTATTTATGTGTATTCATAGAAGTTTCACGTTTTTCCTCAAATTATGTCAGCGAGGTCAAAAATATCTCTACATAAATATGGATGCCATCGAAGATGTTTTCCTGCAAACTTACAAGTTCCTTGGCTATAGATCACATTTTTCCCAGACAATGGCAGGTCACATAGAGATGATTGAAACTCTGCATTGCTAGACTGTGTGTGAACAGCAGCAAAAGAATCAATAAGTGGGACTTATATGAATGTGTATGGACTTCTAAATTGCTTCAGGCATACGGTAAGATGGGCACTTAGACTTTCAAAGAGCCATACCGCCAGTCAAGGTCAGGAGGGGAAGTAGAGAGGAGCTATCAGAGTCCTGCCCTAACCCTGCACTGTCCATTACATTTCCCAGCTGTCTGGTCAAGCACTTATTAAAGACTGAGGCTAATTCTACTGCCAGGACCTGTGATACACCAAGATTCTGCTAATCACCAAATAAGAAACATTATGGATTACATTCAATTGGTTTTATGTGCAGAAATCAGATGTATGGCCCGTAGAGACTTGTAGAGGAAACACTAGAGTTACTTTGTGGGTTTTGCATGATAATCCACAGCATTTGTTAAAAATGTTAGACACGATAATATAATTTGCATTTATATTTGCATTTGACTTCTTTGCAGTTTTACAGTAGAACTGGAATATACTACATGTAAGTCAGCAGGGATGTCTCCACACCCTCTGTGTTTCCCCTGAGGTCTACAGTGGTGGTCTCGTGGACACCTCAGATGAAACGCTGGAGACTCTATTAAGGACAGTGGTTACGGGCCACAGACTAATCTAGTATGACAAACTGGAGGTGTCCTGTTATTTCCAGACCTGGTGATGAATCGAGGGCTGTAGTCCCCCATGCTGTCATGTCAGAGTGGAGCTGAAACAGATTGAGAGGGAACAGACAGCAGATTGATGTTCCAGGCTTCTTCCATCTCCTCTGAAATCCACAGAATCAGCCCATTAGCCCTCCTCCCATTTGCCTATCATTTTACACAGGCAGCTACCTCCACATTTAAATGTGAAACTCACCTAGGGACTTAATCAAAGAAGTACAAATCACTCTTCATTTGTATATTTTTTTATATATTGCATTTTACAATCCTTTTTTATATATTTTCTGTTGTACTGTATTATCAAGCAGCCTTCGACTACAGCAGACAGTGGATCAACCAGTCCAATTAGGAAAAGCTGTTATCCACTGCCTATCGTTAGATTTATTTTGTGCTTTTAAATCAAAAAGGAGAAAAAAATATTATTTGCAGAATTTCTACTAACATAGTTTAATGGCCCATTTTTAGCTCCCTCAAAGGTTATATTACCTTGTGCCAAAATTAGATATGTTATTCATTATTTTCTATTTTTCTTTTGCATTATCTTTCTTTAGGATTACTTAAGCTAGCTACTAATTCTATTTTCTGGAACAATAAGGAAAAGTCAAGAATCAGCCAAACTACAAACACTGAAGTGTATCTAACCTGGCAGTGATGGGCTTGCTCTCATTTTGTCTACTTAGCATCTCTAAGGTGTGTCCTCTGCTGATACTCAGTTTCTGTTGTTTAGCCAAAGTGGAAGTCATTGAAGTCATCCTGTACGTGCCTGTTATTCTATTTTTGTGCTTTTGTGTACGGTTGTGATGCTGTATCTTGTTTAACATTAGCTAAAATTCTAGCCTTAGCATCCCATTAGCTAGCTAGCTTCTAGCTTGAGACTTGAGTACAATGGGCAAGTATTCCTGTAACCCCGCAGATCACAGCAATTATAATCAGCAACTGAAACACACATGTTTTCAAAAACTGCAGCGGTTTTCACTTCCCATCACTGAAAATCAAAAAAGTAATCGAATTACAATAATGCAATGAAGACTGCTGAACGGCACTACTAGCAATGCTAGGTAGGCTACTGTAGAAATGGTCACAGAAAAAAACAAACCAGAACTCAAACTAAAGAAATATCTTTGGAAATATTTCAGGTTTCATTCATTTCTTTCCTCACAAGAATTAGATTTGGTAATATTTTCATATCTTTACAATCTATGATGCTAGTTAGTTCACAGGGAGTCACTGATCAATCTATAGTTGCCATCCCTGAAACACACACCTCTGCCATACCCCCCTCCCTGCAATGACCGCATCCCCACAGTAATGTACCTGTATGTCTGTGAAGGACATCCCGACCGGCAGGGCTATCACAGACACAATCTCACAGCACTTTAATAACTTTGAGAGCGGTCAGCACCCTGCGCTTTAATAACACTCCCTGTCAGCTCACCCCACACTGCGCAAAATTGTCTCGTTGGAATTCTTTATGGTGGAGGCCAAAGAACTCCTGTGATGGGGATGGAATATAGCCACACTCAAACCGCTTCTACTTCTAAATGGCTTTCCAAGAGTATGTTTTTATCTTTGGCTCAAAACAAACAGGAGAGAAGACAGGCACTTGCTTTATGATGCAGCAATAAGCTTTAAAAATCAGCGCTATCAACTCTGGGGAAAAAAAAGACGTCTTCTTTGAGTGTGCCTAAAGTTCACTCACTCATATGATAAAAATGTCAAAACTGGCACGACTGTTGAAAGCACACAAACTTTTCCATAAAAAAACAGCTATCAATAGTACAAATAAACACTGACTGGATGTAACAAAGAATTGGCTCAATTAAACTGCTGGGAACATTATAGCACATATGTGCCGCTATATGCACATATATGCCCACATAAACTGGCAAATATAAACTGAAACCTGTAAATACACAACTGAATGAAATATATACTTTTTTCCACAAATGACAGAGCTTGAAATTTTTTGTTGTGTCTTTGGTATAATTTGGCATCAAGCGTAGGGGGTAATGTAAGCAGTAACACTGGATGATTTCTAGCTATTGAAGTTTGTTTCAGTTTCCCCTCGCTGCCATTTGAAGCTGCCAACATGCAGCGCTGACTGGTGTAGCCACAGTGTTCTTATCATTATGCAAATATTTGATTATCTGTTAAGGGAGATCACAGCTAGTAGCTTCGCGAATGCAGCATGTTTATCTCCAGAATACATATTAAAGGAAAATTCAAGCTGAGCATATGAAGTGTAAATTGCCCAGTGCTGCACACAGTGTGCAGTGGCTGTGTTTCAGAGCTAATGATGGGCTCGGGCTGTGTTTTTGTGATGCATCTTAGATTATAGCTCTCTCTCCTGCAGCAGTGGTGCTGCGTTCCTGGTCATCACTGCCTAGTACTACTGATTAACATAATCAGCCAACATTAGTTATTCATGTGATGTGCAGAAGCGCTCGGGGGTCAAATCTTTGCCCTGTCTAATAACCTATGTTAAATATTAAAGAAGTACATGGGCTGCCTGATTTACATGCCTCTCATCCTGCCTTTAGATGCAAAAGTAGTGAGAAAAATCACTCTAGGCCTGTGGTCCATTAATTGCATGCAGAATAAATATATAGTGTGCTAAAAATGCATTGCTTTGATGATCAGAGGATGTGCAGTTAATGCCACAATGTACAACAGTTGTGCCCAATGCTAGATCACATCCAAGAGCTTATGTTCATGGAAGCTGAATATGTGATCATCTCATATCTCACAAACCAGCCAAAGGTAGCCACCGCTCCCTTCAGAATTTCTCTGCGTATGAATGTGTGTGCGTACAGTATTAGAGACCGCTTTTTTCCACTCGGCTTCATCTGACTGTCTGACAAAGAGGACGCCACTGGGCATGCATGAACTGACTTGCTGCATCTTTATGCCTCACATTTCTTGATTAGGAACAATGAGAGAGGCTAGCCAAGCGTTGAGCTGTCCATGTTGGGTGAGCCATGTGTTGGGTGGAGGGGGTGGGCGTGTGTAAATGTGTGTGTGTGTGTTTGTGTCTGTGAGTGGGGGTGGTTCTATGGGCTGCAGAGAAAGGGGCAGACTATGAACCCTGAGGAAGTCATTAGGAGACCAGTGACCTCACTGGTGCAGAGCTCAAAAAAAGCTGCCCATTGGCATGATGTCATACTTCACATGTCAACCTTCATCACAGCAGCACAATGAAGAGTCGAAAACTGTGAAAACTACATCACGTACCTGGATGCTTTAGCTCCACTTAGTGCGCCGTTTTAGTGAGTAATAATGCAGTGAATCAACATCAGCATCGTGTATTCACGTGGTCCACATGTTCTGCAGCACATAAAAACATGGCGTTTCTCCATGTGCGAACGAGTCTGTCTGGTCCTACTATAAATAACAGCTTTGCTCAAAAATCCAGGTCAGTTTGTTCTTGTGTTTAAAAACTTAATAACGCTAAATCAGTCTGGCTTCAAAATACATTTAGAGGGTATTACATACCCAGTAGTCTTTATTTCAGAAACTCAGTCTTTCTCTCTGGGAGTTATAAAAGTCTCTAGCCCTACAAAATAAATACAAACACAGCTAGAGCAGCAGGTGGATCTCAAAGGTGGCACTATATTCCAATTCCACGTTGGGCCTTTAATGACAACTTGCACCGTGGAAGTGAATGGATGCACAATTTATCACCTATATTCCCTCACCCTGTAGGAATAAAGGGACCAAGCGTGTAGACTAATGAACTGCAAACTCTCCTCTAGGCTTCCTTTTGTAATGATGGAGCTACTCAGGAATTTTCTTCCTTCTTTTTTTGTAATTTGTTCCTTAAGAAAAAACAATTCTCCTTAGCTCTGCTCATTACTGCTTGGCTGTGGTGACCATTAGGAAATGAAAATAGCTGCACATATTGTGCAAAGCGAAGGCCTGCAGGCTGAAGGTCTGAGTAAAGAATTTAATCTCTAAATATAATTTAAGTGCTTATAAGCCGCTGTGATTTAACATAAAGAAATGGCATGATAGGCTAGTTTACAAGGCCCCTAAATTGCTAATGGAACCACTGTTTTCTGTAGAATTGCACAGAGTTTGAAATCAAATGTAAAAAAACAACTTCAGTGTGCATTTCCTTGTGAGTTATGTGTAAAAGATTTTCTGTGTTGGAACCTGTGCTGGAAGCATGATTGATATCACCCCCACATGGGTGATATCAATCATATCTTTAGAAACTGAAAGTTTCATAGTCTACATCATCCGGTACGAGACAAACAAAACGCTTTACTACTGGCTTTTCCCCCATTCTGTCGTCTAAAGTGCTGCACTTTTAGAAGAGCTAAAGGGGAAATGACGACACATTCTCGGGCAAGTAGCTATTACTTCGTAAAGTTATTAGTTTAAATGGTCAGCGCATTCATTTTGTAAATCATTATGTACTTAATGTTTCTAATATTCATTATAAACTAACACATAACAAAACAGTTTGGAAATGACCAGTTTGGCAGAATATTTTCCTGACCAAACCAATTTCAGTAGGATTTCCTGAGAGCTCAATAATGTCAGTCCTTCTGCAACATATATGTAAACTTAGCTAATGCCTCCATCACACAAGTCTAAAGACCAGTCAGCAACTCCTGGCTGTTGCATTCATTTTATTGTCAGCAACAGACAGCAACCTCCAATGACCACACTCCAAACACTGCAGGAATGCACAGCAGCCCACTGGCAACTTCTGGTTGCCAGTGGGCTGCTGAGCAATCTCTAGGGCATTGTGACTGAGGCCTTAGCTCAATTTAGATATATGTTGCAGAAAGACTGATATTGTTGAGCTGTCAGAAAAAGAAATAGCCAGAAAAAGACAGGTACTTAGGTAAAAGTGCTACATTGTTAATGACTTTAACTTTATACTCGTAACACAGACAGAGATTGAGTTACTCCTTTGTCACACACCAGGGCTTTTTATTAGCGCTATATAGTTCCGATAGAAAGACTTTAGACAATTCAGCATACTGTTAGAGTGAAGGCTTATATTAAAATAAAGTTTCCTTCATTAGAGTTAACACTGTGACAGCAGTGAGCAGAATCTGTTCTTGTCAAGATTTGTGCAGAACCTTGTTCTGGGCAGTGTTAAGGAAACATGGCACACAATCACAAAGTCTCATGGCACTCATACAGCATCAGTTCACTCACTCCAAACACAAATGTGGTGGCAAGCTCGATGTATTTGGCAGAGACCAATGTCCAGTGGTTACTGGATGAATGGCCCACAATATTGCACTGAGTGAGCGCACTCCCACATCGAGGCTGGACTGCTGTTTAAATCAAGCGGGCGGTCACACTCGATGTGTACATCACCACTGAGGCATGGTGAGCAATGAGACGCCTGTACTAGGCCCCTGCCGGCCCATTGCAGGGCTGGACTGCTGAGGCCCCTGGGCTGCCTAATCAAATCTGAAACCATCACATTCACTATGCTCTCAGGCAGAGATGCATGCAAGAAAAAAAGAAAAAAAAACATCTACATCACCAATCATCCCCCCTCCCCCACACATCTTAAATACCACCATTAGGAAGGCACTATAAAGGAATATGTAAGTAATGGTATAGCATTTCATTTTTTTCTAGTTTTCCCAGCAAAGGTCAGTTTGAAGTTAGACAGAGGTTTAAGACGTCAGCACAGCTTGTGCAAAACTCCTTGTGATCCTCACTACGGTGTGTGTATCATCAACCATATGCAGCTGATAACTACAATCTACCCTCAATCTCTAACTTTCCAGACCTATGAAATTGATGTGTTTATTTAGCGTGTCCAAGCCAAGGCAGAGCAGTAATAGCCTTGTCTAGGGGGTGAAGATGGAATCCCGTCGCTTCACCATCAATGTAAGATAATGGTTTCCTTTGATGGAGATTTGGGCCATCTAAACATAATTAGGCAAGCGTGAACAATGATCTCCATGAAGTGCAGAGTACTAATTAAAACAGTTCAGCATTACAGCATTTCAAAACATGACAATAAAAATAACAAGAGGACCCAAATGGATTGCACACTGTGCCAGTAGTTCCAAGGAAAAAAAAAAAAGGACTGTCTCAGAAATTCAAAGGGCATTGAATTCACTCTAATGGAAACAGAGCTAAGGAGAAAAAATATAATTACACAAAATATATGTGTTTTAAATGAATCACTTCTAACTATTTACCCTTTATCTCAGGTTGCCCTCACTAACCGCATGTGTAAAATGAAAACTAATTATAAAATTCACTCACAAAGATCAGCTTTGAGCAAGAATGAGAAAAGTTATTAACATTATTCACTTAAAGCCATGAAGTTATGGGAAAAATGTATCAAATGTTGGATATAAAAACTTGTTTACAGTTACTATGAAAGACCTTCTTTATAAAGCACACACATTTTTAGGTTAAAATCCTGCGTCTTACTCACAGTTCTGACCTTGCGTGTTCTCCTAATTAACATGTCTCATGTGTTCAGTGAAGCAGCATTACTACAGTAAAAACTAAGTACCTGCAGTCCATTAATGGTTGCTGTCTAAAACCATTTAAAGCTCAAAAGATCAGAAAAATAACAAAGGTTTTCAAGTGTGTGCAACTGTGTGTAATTCAAATAGCCAGTCTCTTAAGAGGCACATTGATTCCTAAATGAATGCAAGGCTAGAGAAAAATGGATTTTTTCCTTAAGATGTGACTTTATATCTCTTCTTTAAATCCCTGCAGCACAGTGTGCATTTGATTACACACCGAGAAGGAGGAAATCTTTGCATCTTTATAAAATATTCATTGGAGTGGATGGGTGAGGCAAGGCTCTGTAGATGGTTGCTTGGTGATGGAGGAAAAGAAACTGAATTTGGTGTCTTCTGCGTAAATCAAACAAGTAGGTCAGGGATTTAATGCTAAAACTTCCCCCCCAAAAAAAGAAATCCATTGTGAGTTTGCGTACTTATCAAAGATATTTTCCAGAGTATTTAATTAAGCGCTCAGTTTTTTAGTCTTTAATAAATGGTGCGCATCTAGTAAATGAGTTGATCAAGTGATTTACTGTTGTGAGATGGCTTTTGTTACAGCATCTTTCATCCGTTTTGTACGGACAAAAGATTGATTTAAGATGTGATCGTGATTCAATTATAGCTGAATCCTTTATTACCCACTTGGCAGTCTCTGCTCTGTGGTTCCACTGCTGGTTGTGGCCTTCTTTGTAATTTTAAATTTTATATCCATGTGTTGATATTCCTGTGAAAACACAAATTCCCAATTACATCAGCTATCCATTTAATGTATGTCCTCAAAGTGTGTGTAATTCTTAACTTCCCTAACCTGATTTGCGTAATTGTAATTAATTCCTGTTGAGCCAGCACCAAACAAGTATGTGCAGCACTAAATTGGGCTCAGTGCAGTGTTAATCTTATAATTGTGGCACAAATAGACACACACACACACACGTACACACACTCACACAAAGATGACTAATGACTTTTTAAAGCCCGGCAAATAGCTTTTGAATTCTCAGGAGTGCGTACAGTTATTGTTTCACTCTTTACTGACACGGATGTGCATTTGTTTAATGTCTCAGATTGAAAGATTGAAAAGTTTACTGCTAAAAATAAGTAGCTGTGGTTCCACTGTCGTGCATGTCAGACTTTCAAAACAAAGGTGTAGTTCCAATTCAGCAGGATGACTGCACTGCCAGACTCACTTTTATGTTCTTACTTTAAGAAAAAGGTCACTTTTAGTTAACATGTATTTGTTAAATTAACTGCCTTGTAATGTTTTCAGTGCCGATGGCATTTCCTTATATGAAAGTGAAGAACTACATTTACATCAAGACACAAACTACCTATATCAGTGACTTAATGACAATCATTAATTAATTAGAAATGAGAAATATTAGAAGTGCCAATACCAGCGTTACACTAATGCTGAACTCTTTTGAGGTGAAGCAGGCAGTGACTGAAAATGTGAACCCAGCCATACTTGGCCTTTTCAGAAAGCCAGAAGGTGTCACTGTTCATGCAATACTTCCACACTAAATGGACAGATGAAAGCACATCAGTGGTTTGCAAAAGCTGCTTGTGTTAGATTGGGGTTAAGGTAACAACAATTAATGTATTATGGACATTCATTTGAATGAATGAATTTAATATTTAGTTAGTTACAGTGGCACAAATTCATATTTTCCAACACCTTAAACATCATTCAGCACTTACTAATGACATTAGAGTACACTAGTTAGGTTACTACTGTAATAAAAGATGCACTGTACCTGCCAGCACAGTTAAAAACAATTGAGTTGCTTCTTCATTACTTCATGAGATTAGATCTAATTTGACTAAAAAGCAACTCTGAGCAACAAAACACGTGAAAGAAAAGAAGCAGGATAATAAGAGCAGACAGAGTAGAAAAAGACAGGTATGGCACAGACACACACACCCACCCACCCATCCACACACACACACACACACTCACAGACAGATTGAGTGGAGGGGCTTGTCAAAGAAGTAATACCCCTTGCTTGGTATCTTCAAAACTGACTGGATGACAAACATGTCTGTCAGTGCTGTGCCAATATAGTTTAGGGCCTCTCGTGATGGGGCACACACCCAATGACAGAAGCAGGTCATTTCCGCTCGCTAGCATCATAAATCCACCGTCTGGCCCCTGTCCGGCTGCTGATGCTGCAGAACACCACACACAGTGGACCTGTCGGAGCACCGTGAGCTACTGCGCTGTCCCCATGGCACACAAAAATACACACACATACACAACAAAAACTCGCTAAGAAGCGGTGGCCAACACACTGTCCCATCTACTCTTGTATGGCATCTTAGGTGAGTAAAGAAAGAAAAATATAAGTGTATCTTTTTGTTATAGCTTACAGAGCATCTTTGAGGATTTTTTTTCTCCCTTGTCAAGGAAGAAAGCAAAGCTGCTACACTGTGGTTCACCTGTCCTTTGTGTGGACCCTGACAGTTCATATTCTTGTCTGCAGTAAAGACTGCACTTAATATACAGAGGCATTGCAAGAATACAGTGCGAGCACGTCAGCTGGGAGATGAGGGATACTGCGCCTAATATATTCATGTTTGCTTAAATCAGGCTCAAGGTTAAAACAACATCTATTTTTCTTGGCGTCACATCTCTTTGGCAGAACACAGAGTTTCGATGTGCCAAACATGACACCTCCACTCACTAATACAAGAGAAATAAAGGATGAATGATAAATAAGTCTGCGTTTTCACAACCTTCCACTATATACCCCACCCTCGTTTTCTTTTCAGCTCCTAGACAGAAATGCAAATAGGTCATCGAGCTTCATCCCCTATTGCCCTAACGTGCAATGACAGTCCTTAAATTCACATTTGAAGCAGGAAGCTGAAAAAAAAAGAAGAAAAGAAATATGGGAAACTTTCCTATTTAGCTTGAAGAGGTAGTAATATTTCCCTTTGTAAGGCTGAGGATCAAAATATGTGCTTTAGGGAAATCATGACCGCTTTCAGGAAGCCATGACCGAGGTTGAGTGGAATGCTAAATGCCATACATCCTCAAGGTTATCTCTGAAGACAGAGCCCTTTTGGAATCTGCTTCTGCTTTATTTTCTTGAATGCATGCATCAAGTCGGCTGAAAAGAAAAAGATGAAGGTGACTCCTGGAACGAGTCAAACGCTCTCTCTTTGTGCACCCTGCCTGGCGGTTGTAGGGTGTACACCTTGCTGTGTTTGCAATGAATGGTTGCAATTCAGGAAGCCAGCTCCCAGTCGCTCTCTGTGCATTTCTGTCTGCGAACTGGGATTAGGCAGAGGTACAGTAAGCCAGGGGCTAATACAAAGCATTTAAATGTGAAAAGTGTCATTTCCATCCCCAAGTCCCTGAATATTGAAATTAGGTCATCAGTGCAGTAGAGGCCAATTTTCACCCTCATATATCATGGCTGCCCCTGCACCCAAGGTCTCATTACACCATACATGGTCAATAAGCCATTAACATGCAGCAGACAATGTGTAATGTTCATACAAAGACAATGTATCTACTGTACAGTAAGACTAGTGAATCACTGTTTGTGCCGTAAAATAACTGAAGGGAGGGGAAATAAAATACATTTAAGATACGGAGAGATAGAACTAGCGAGCATCTTTTGAAGTATTTTGGAGGGTTTGGATGCTATTGGTCGTTCGGCATGGGAGAAGCTTTTTGTATGCAGTCCTTTTTTTTCCCCCAACATCAGTTTGCCAGAGTGATATTCATTTGTTGGAAGCTGTGCTGCATAAACAAACAACGCCCAAGGCTACCACTGGCTGGTTAAACAACCAGGGGCTGTTTTCTCTTTTCTCTACCATAGCACATTGTAAATTCCTTGTTGGACCACAACACGCTCATCTATGTTTATTTAACAAATAGCCGACATGTACTGACAATTTCACCTCGGAATATTTACGCCTTGCATCTCAAAAACCACCTTGTTTACAGTTTCTGTTCCGGGTTTGAGTAATTAATTAATTGAAGACGGTTACCACAAAAATAACAGCTCGCCATGACAGCAGAATTGTTTTAGGAATGATCGAACGGTCTGCACCGCACACCCTCCCCAAGTTGCAATGATACAAACATTCTTTCGTTTGTCGGCATCCCTACATTTCTTCTTGCCATTACCCTGCAATAAACCGAGAGCATCAACATTCTTCTAACTAACCAAAGGCAGATTGAAGCTCCTGGCTGCCACTGCTGTAACAAATGGGGCAAATCATTGTCACAACCCATGTTTCTTTCTCCTTTAACGTGGTTACATGACTGTGCTGGGACATTTATGGACTGCCTGATCCAGTGCTGGCAGATTAAAGCAAAATCAACCCAAACCAGTTTAAACCTCTTCCCTGACGAGTCTCGCTGCATATTGTACAGCAAAAAACAAACATTTTATTAACAATAAAACATTGTTTTATTTCATTTTCTCGCTCTGATTCAATCTATTTCCCTCGACGTTTTTTTCAGGAGTACCTTCTTCCTGCTTGTGAAAATGGGGTTTGTATTGATGAGCTGGGCCCAATATTGATTTCCCATCATTCCTGGTGTGGACATTTTCTGGTCTATTATACTACAGTCGCAGCATATTCCCCTAGCAGCCGTAAAGTGGATATATGGGCAACCTGACCTTGGCAATATGGAGATAATGAAATATCCTTAATGACCCTTCCTGAAAGATTTTACAGGCTGGACTATAGACTGCCAACCCATGTACAATAATAGTTAGCAGAGGAGGATTTTAGAGGCCCAACTAAATCTAGAGCTCACTACACATATTAGTAGGCGTGTTGACTTGTTTATTTTACTAGGTTAATGTAACCATTAGGAGCACACATTTATATGATAGTAGCTAATATGAATGAAAGGTTTATATTCAAGGGCATTGTCAGCCATTACTCTATGACTCCCAGCATCATGGAGGGAAAAAAGGAAAACAGTATGTGTACAAATGATACAGATCTCTCTCTCTATATATATATATATATAAAAATATAAATATTTGGACAGTGACACTTTTTGATCATTCTGATTTTAAGCCACCAAACAATAGAGATGACTGAATTTAACTCTAGGGGGTTTAACAATAATGAATCACACCACTATTTATTATTATATCATAATAAGAAGAAAATACTTCAACCTTGAGCATATTTCTTTACTCGTACCCTATTGATAATTGGAAAAAGAGTATGAAGGAAACGATTTAATTCTTTAGTGCTCACAAGAGCAAAGTGGGAGGGTGTGCTAAAACAATGTGCTCCTAATAATTTCCTCGAATTGTGTGAAACTGTAGCCAAAGACAGAAAGAAGAAAGGAAATGAATGCCTGAACTCAAGTAGTACTGTAGGTATTTAGGTGTCAGAGTTGGTTTGGCATCAGCAGGTAAAAAAGGGAGATCATTATTCACATGTCATGCTGACAGTTGTTTCAGAGATTCGTGCCGATAGCAGCTGATAATCATCCCCAGAGCGAAGCAACAATGAACTTGCCCTACCACTCCACTGTCTTCTGAACACTTCAAACATGCTCCACTTCAAACACAAAAGCAGCCATCTCCTTTGATGTCATTGTCAAAAAATGAGTTTTGTTCCATCGCATTTAAACTCCACCCCCTCCGCTGAAACCTTGACGGAGACGTGCGAGAAACAGATTTTGAACATGAAAAGAGCAGCTGTGTTGACTGATACAGCCCTCTATCCTCGGGCTGCCATACTTCTCCCTTTGCCTCACCAGAATAGGAAATAGTAAGAGCTGGGGAGTACATAACCTTTAAGGTTTTAGACGCCGCTGCTCGCGTTAATGTGATGTTTACAGAATATATGGCGCAGAATGTGTAATTATTTATAATTTCCTCTCCAGTTAAGTGACGACTACAACAATCCACGGAAGGCCAAGTAGTAGCAGAAATATCTAGTATTACATCTGCAGTTAGCTCTTTGTACAGCTCCTTTACTAAACGGGACCTGGTTGCAGAGGCAGCTGGCAGAGTATGTCTGCCCCTGATGAAATCGCACTACAGACACGGCTGCTTCATAATGACTATAATCACAGCAGATAAGCAACTAGTGCATGGGAAGGGTGGAGATCAGAGGGTGAAAGAAATAGAAGGAGAGAAAAAGTAATTGAATCTTTTGGAGGCACATTCAGATGAAAGCCATTGGCTGTGTGGGAGATGCTTTTCAGTGAATGACATTTAGATTACAGAGGTGCCCTGTTCACCATCACGGTCAATACCTCCTTCTTCACAATAGCACTCCTAAGTCTCAGCAACACTGCTCTCAGAATAAAGAACACATTTCAGCAGTGATGTGGATTTTGGGGATGCAGAGTTTTCTGTATGGATATTCTCCAGATTTAGGAGGCAAACACTGACGCTGCATTAAAGCATAAGAGACAGCATATTATCTGTTTAGACTGCACTGTTCAAACATCGTTATCATCCCTGCTAGATAAATAAATTATAAGATTGAGATTTAATAATCTGATACATGGGCTGATTTTTTTTTTTCTTTCTGATATCAAATAACAGATTTCCCTGTCATCTGTATAGTTACTCATGAATTTATACAAAGATACGACAGTCCGTGTTAAAAATAACTTCCTTTACTTCTTTATTCAGTTCTGTTCTTTTTGGTTTTATTTATGTAGCACCAAATCACAACAACAGTCACCTCAAGGTGCTTTTTATTTGAAACTGAAGATTCTACAGCAATGGAGAGTAAACCCCGACAATTAGATTACCTTCTGTGAGGAATCACTTGACAACAGTGGGAAGAAAAAACTCCCTTTTAAGAAGAAGAAACCTCCATCAGCAGAGAGGGGCAGCCATCTGCTGTGAGCGACTGGGGTTGAGAGGACAGAGACGGGTCACTTGGTCTCTCCCAAACTCTGTTTGTATCTACTGGTTGCTGTGTTTCAAATAGGGATGTTTCACTGTGCAATGTAACATGTTCAGGAATATTTTCCATCTTTTTTGCCTTTAAATAAAAATTATTTGTAGACACTAATTCGTCGACAAATAGCTAAACGGCTGGGCCGTAATACTGGCCAGTTAGCTATATGCTTATAATAATATCGTCCGGCCAGTATATCAGTCAGGCTCTAATAACTTCCACAACCAGAATAAGTGTTACATTCAAATATAAGGGTATTCAGTTTCTGCTGTGTATGGTCATTTTAAATATTCATTGAACCACCTTATCAAAATGTAACCGCTGGGGAAGTTTCTCCCCCAGCACCTCCACCTGCTTTTATCCCTTCTATCTCCAGTATTGACACGGACCAGCATATTCCTAATATTAGAGGAATGCCATATTCCCCCGGTGACACACTTCAAATGTATCTCAGATTAATGATATATCACGGTAAGGGATCTACAAAAACCATTAGTAAGCCTGACACTTTGACGTCAGATTTTAAAAAATTTCCAAGTAATCTTTTTGATTTATGAAAGTGTGTCCAGGTTCATCGGGAGTGATTCCAGATTTATCACATCCTGGTTAGAATTATTAATGATTTTCAATTTGTAAATCTGATGCTGCCATGTTCGCAGGAGCTTCGCAGAATCACCAACGGCTGATATCAGAGTCCGAGGTTTGCTCCTGAAGCATGATTACTTTATCAAAATATTGCTACCTATGACTTACATTTCACTTATTTTCCACTCTCGCAGTTCCTTTCCCATCGCCTTCATTTCTCTCTCCTCACGTACGAGTGCCACACACATTTTTCAAAAACGCCTTCTAAACACCAGAGCAGCCACAGCTTATGTCATTGCTTGGCTAATCTTCTGAAGTTAGACATTGCACTATTAGTTCCGAGCTCCTGACACATGCACTTTTAAGGACCCGCTGTGTCAACATGTCAAATGGGATGTAGCGCGCTGACGGCTGTACATTGCAATCTGCATCTGTTGATGAGAAGTACAGAGAAGATCATCATCACTTTCCAAAGATAGCCAGCTATGTGTAATGTTGAGGTTTGCTTTGATGTCATGTCAATGCATCAGTACAACTACTTTACCTCTACTTAGTCTGTATGCTCACAATGACTTGAATCCATTCTCTGTGAGGTGTCCTTTGTGCGGCATATGCCCACCCAGAGATGAATAAGAATGTCACTTTGCAAGTAAGCACTATGGAGACATAACAAGATGCACGGGTGTGACACCTTTTGCTGACATGTGCTTTTCAATTGAAGCCAGAACAAACACGATAATGATTTGAAAAAAGTTTAACATCCTCTCAGTCGGTCTTGTTTTCTAAGAGCACCTCAGTAATTATTTGAAATGCTTTATTCCAGAAATAATTAGGCCACAGGCAGCTGATATTGCCAACATTTCTTGCTATCGCTGTTCCCGTTCTTACACCTATATGGTGCATCTCACTTCAGAGGGAATCGGTGGATGTGTGAAACTGTTGATAACCCTCCCCTGTCCCTGTCCTGTTCTCAGATAAATACAGTCCTTCACCACATCCATGAGTCATTGCTGATAGTGCCAGCAGGAACGTGTTTGCAGTGCTGCCTCTTTACCTATTCAAAACTCTGCTGCATTGACTCCTGTTTTGAATATCACCGATATCGTGGGAAATTGATACTTACAAGTCAACTTCAGTTAAGTTGTAACGTGTAAAAAAATCTTTGGTGAAGCATAAGAAAATTCCAGATCAAATATAACATTAGAGGAATATTATTGGAAAACTGTCATGTCTGCAAGGCAGCTAAATATAAATCCATACCCAGTAACTCATTATGACAAAGACTGGAACAGGAAACAGGCTGGCTCTGTCTAAAAATATGAAGAAATATGCCCACTCCAGCACCTTCCTCAAACTCATTTCGAGGTTCTTGGAGTTTCATAATCAACGTAAGGTCGGCAGGTCAAAAAGAGAAACTTCCTCAAGGCCAAGACCCTTCTTCCTTAACTTCACTTGACCTACAGTGTTCTTGTGCTGGGGCACCACCTTTGTCTGCTCTGCTACTTCTGATATGGATAATATCCCAGTAAGCATGATGCTGGCAGCTGGGCAACAAATGATAATACGTGCTTTTTATCATCATCTTCTATCTCCCTTTAGTGCAGTTGTTGGTCCACCGATGTATGCCCCGATAAGCAACAATCTTCCACTCTGTCCTCCAGCAACCAACTAAGATGCTCTATTGATCACCTCAGTGGCTGAGGTAAAGGCCGACGGGAAGACGGGACAAGTGGATGTGATTCCTACTTCCAGATGTTGCCAGAATGCAGGTTGGTACAAGCCTGTTCTGGCACAGGAGAAATTTGCTCTTCTTCTGGTTTTGTTCAGTTTGTGCACTGAATTTTGTCAGGATAATCTAAACAAAATAAAGTTATAACTAAAAATGTTCTTCAGGAAAACACAGACTAATATTTTAAATGAATTTAACAATTGAAATTGCACAATGGAGCTAAAATTTCCTTCACCATGTGAACTAGTAAACAAAAAGCTTTAAATTTAGATGCCATAAGTATACAGTGTTTTCCCTGTGAGTACAACTAGGCCTCTGGTAATATTTAGTGTAAATCTGCCATTTACCTGCTGCCATCATTCAGCCTACTGTCTTGTCATTTCACAACAAGTCTTCTCAAACAGTTTTGTGAAATAAAGAAATTACCAAACGATGCGCTATTTATCAAATAATCTAAAACAATAATGTCACCACTGAACCAAGTTACTACATGTAACACTGAATTTATTGCTCCACAAATTATTTTACCCAAAGTAATAAATGTTTTTGTAAGATTTTGCAGATTGAGAGTGCCAAAATGTGTAGTGCTCTGTAAAAAATGAATCTCATTTCTCATTCTCTATTGTCTCTGCACTCAATTACCTAAATCTAATAAAAGCAACCACAAAGAAACTGTATAAACTTGAAAAAAGAAACCAAAAAGGAGAAAAAAAACAGAGGTTGAAGTCTTTACAGAAATCCTGATTAATTGTCCTCTACACAATTTAGATTTGGTTTCATGCTTTAAGTAAGAAGCTTCAGATTACAAAGCTCTTGTGCAAAGAGAACACAGACGTTGTAAGAAAAGAGAGCACTGTTATATACTGTTACACCACTGCGTTTTGCAACTAATGAATTAAAAAATTCAAGCGTTACGCTCGCCATGAAGAAATACTTAAAACTCCACGGGAAATCTGCTTATTTGCTTTCTTGAGATTAAAGGTTAGATGACACCACTGATACTGTTAATATGCCTCATGCAAGGCAGCTACGCTCACCACAAAGAGAGGAAACAGAGAAAAACATCTAGCCTGGTTTTGTTCAAAGTGGGAATTCATTTCTTCTACTGGTAGATATTTAATAAACATGCTCTAACGTTGTAATAAGAACACATTACTTGTTATAAATGACATCAACCAGTCAGGCACAACAGATGAAAATCAGCTTTAATCTGGCATATTAACATGATGGATTTCAGTTAATGAATTTTAATTAACGTGCATGAAGTTTAAAAACATTACAAAACTGAAAAACTTCTGTAATGCTGGAAGATTTCACAGCTGATTAGGTCAATTGTAAATTAGTAAATGTAAATGGGTGTAAAAAGAGCATCCCAGGGAAGCTCAGGGAGCATTTGCTGCTCCCTGAAAGACTGCAGCAAAGAGTTCAGCAATTTAAGAATAATGCATCTCTCTGTAAAATTGTTAAAATATTGAGGATTTCATCCTGTATGGTATATGATATAATTAAAACGTTTTGCAGTCTGGGGAAATCGCCGCTTACAAGGGACAGGGCTGGAATCCAATATTAAGAGGCTGCGATCTGCAGGGCCTCGGGTGGCACTGCTTTAAAAACAGATGTGATTCTGTGCTGGATGTCACTGCACAGCCTCGGAAACATTTACAAAAACCATTGTCAGTGAACATAGTTTGCTTCTGCATCCACCAAGTTTAAATTCAACCTTGCAAAGAAGAAACCTTTATAAAGCAGAACCAGAAACACTGCTCCATTCTGCACTGAGCACGCCTCCTCGACTCTCCTCTGTTTCACTCCACACTACCGCATGTCATTAACTTTGTATCTTCCCTCTGCTGTGTTTTGTACTTTCGCCTCTCTCTCCCTGTACCTTACTGCAAATGCCTCCTCCTTCAGAGCCATATGTTCCTGATGCTCAGGTACCAACACCACCAACCTGCTGAGCATTTGATGTGATGTTGTTTGCTGTGTCTCTGTGCTGCTGCTGTTTTTCTCTTTGCTCTCCTCTCTCTTCAACCAGTCAAGATAGATAACTGCACCTCTGTCACCAAGAATCTTATGGTTCTAATATTTAGAATAGTTTACCATACATTGTTAAATGGCAATGTTTTCAGCTGATGTTGTGTTGATAAAAGCAAAATAAGTGGGACATAATCCACTTACTTCATCCACTAATGGAGTGAGGCTGAAAACAGTAAGCCTGTTTGCTTAGCTGGCCTGCCTGCAGTCCAGACCTATCACACATTGAACACATTTGAGGCAATATGAATTTTTTAAAAAAGTCCTTATTTGTTGAGGAGCTGATGATGCAACATCTTAATAAACATGCTGATGTCCTAACGTTATTAACCATTAAGAGATTAAGAGTATTTCTTTTTCATCAAAAAGAAAATAAAAACAGTTTGTAAACTTTAACAGATTTGCAACAATTTTCACATGTTCCTTTCTTTGGGTTAGGTTTGCTTTTGGAAATGCGGTAGTGTCCGACTTCTCGTGAAAATGGGAAGGAAAATTGACTGAAACTGAACATTTATTTAACTGGAGGTTGAAAGTTATCAGAAAATAAAAACAAACAAACAAAAAAAATGTTACCAATAATGGCAAATGGATTTTCTGTTGAACTGGTTACTTTTATACTCGTTTCTTTTGCAATTGTTTACCAGTGGGTGAGTCGGTGTGAAACGATGTTTATTGCTTTTCGGTTAAGAGCCCAGGGGAATTTATGCATTGCTGTGGAAGTAATTAACAGAGATGGAGGGGTACAGCAAAGGAATTCCAAATGAAATGACAGCTCACTCCTCACTATCATACATTTACATTTTTCTTCTCTGTTGCTCATTTTTGTGGCTCCTGCTAAATGTTGTCCTGGGGAGACGAGTATTTTATGGTCAATGCAACTCTTTTATTTCTATTACCTACAGCACCGACTGACACGTTCCCTAAAGGCTTGCCAAAAGAAAAGCCATCGTATGTGCTACCGTATGCTAATCTAAACATTCTTGAGACTTCTTAGGACTTTATATGTGCTCATTATTGCCCTGGGAAAGTTAGACACATAAGTCACTCTCAAACCTGTGTCTTTCTGTGACTAATATGTCCGGAGCCGTGCCCTGTTTGTAGTCTGCTTGTAGTCGAGTCCTACTAATTAATGGCTTTTGATCGCATGGCAATTAACAGTCCCTATGGAAACTTTTAAAAAAATGCTGGAATTTGCTGAAATCTATCCCATGACTGTTAGCTGTCGTCACTTTAGCTTTAACATTTATTTGCGTTCATAAATAAAAGTGCAAATTGAAAGTTTCACCCAGATACCTGCTGGCTACACCGATAGCACCAAATAAAAGGCTGAGTCAACAGAGTAGCTGAATTACTAATCACAATTCTTATACTGTAGTATCATTTTACGTCTGCAGCCCTTATTCAATTTTACTTGGCAGCGTCAAAATGAAATTTAATTTGAACTAAGATGCGTTGTAAAAGCCAGATGCTCTGAGATGAAACAGAGACACGTTGTTTCCTCCTGGGAACGAGAGATGGAAAAATTAAATGTCTTTTCACCACCGGTACATTTGTGTTTTTAATTTTTTTTCTAAACAGAAACAGCATCATCTTGCAGTCTGGTATAGCATTTTATCTCTTGTTGTATAATATATAGTATGATGTCAGCCCCCTGTAAAAAGGCAGTCAGACAGTCAGCACTCGAGAGGACCATAACTTACTTTCTAGTTCAAAAGCAAACATCATTTTTTGTTTTTCGTTTTTTGTTTTTTGTTTTTTAAAGACATTCTAGGTAGGATCAGAGTCTGGAAATTGCCATGCTTTCTCCTTGCCAGTCTGTGCAGTCCTGACAGGCTTTGACAAAGGGAGCTGCAAGTTAACAGACTTGACAACAAGAGCCTGTGACAACCATACAAATTAAGGATGACTTATGATGAAGTATTGTGGTCTGAGAGGCAAGACAGAAAGTACCAGGACTTAATTTGTGTCAGACTAGCAATGATTGTAATGAATTCCTGTGGTTGGGTTGGACTCAGTGCCAAGGTCTTGAAAATTCATGCAGTGAAGATCTTGCATGTAGATTCCAAATATGCGGTGCAATCATTTATTGTTGAACCGCATCTTAAATGTATTCCTGTTGTTCTTTTAATGTGAATCATTTCTTCGATTATGTGTCCTTGTCAATTTGGTGGATAACTTGCTATTTTTGGTCATAGCTCTGACCACAATTTTCAAGTTCATTTTATGCTATAGGGCTCTCAGACAAGGCGGGCTGATCATTTTATCCATACAGTAAATGACCTTTTATTGAGGATGTCAATAGGAGGATCTGGTTACCTATGTTGAGGGAGAGGGAGGAACTTAATTGCTCCCAGTGAGTGCAGTCTGAGGACTTGATTAGACCTTGAACCCCTTCTCATGTTTTTCATTTGTGTGGTGACGACCTTCCTCCTGCCTGAAATCAGCCCGGGCTCATTGCATGTCCACCGCTCTCTGGAGATTCATGCCCCAGTGGCTCCAACTGACTGCTGGCTTCATTCTAGTAACTCTGAAAGAAAATCTGTTAACTATTTTTTTTTTAAAAAGCATAGAGCTCATTATATTAATCCAGAAAACTGTCCTTCACAATTTATCTCATGACAATAATCTAAATGTAGCAACATAGGCCGGTGAAAAAGGAGTGATTATTTGCTCCTTCTTTTTTTAAAATCAATTATATTGTATATAAAACACCAGTTATAGTGTATCGCTTCCTTGACAATGGAAAGTAAATCTACTATTCTATACTATAAAATAACTACTGCGGCCAAATCAGATGAAAGCGGGGAGAAAAAACAGAAATCACAATTACGGCGCTCAACTGACCCACCTGCCATTAGCAAGATGAATTAGCTGGGTCCATGCTAGTGACAACAGCTACAGAGGGAAAATGATCCTGGTGCCTCATAGACCTGGGCTCCCAGACACTACCAGGAAGCAGACAGGGGCCACTTTGAGCCCAGAGACCCAGAGAGAGAGAGAGAGAGCGGGGGATAAACAAGATAAACACATTCACTAAAGCAGCAGTGGTGTAAAAGACTGATGGGGGTTTACATGTCCAGTAAAATGCTACACCATGCTACAACCATTGTGAGTAAAATCAGCAACTTTGTTTCCTATTAGAAATTGGAAACAGGGCCAGAATGGAGAGGACAATATTTGTATGGCTGACATCACTTTTTTAAGGGGTAAAAAAAAATTGTGATTCACGAGTAACAGTTCTTCAAGACAATCTTCCATGTCTATTGAATCCGATTTGACTGCCAGGGGTAACGGGATGACTGATTGCATGTTAAATATGACATCATGCCAATGGGCAACTTTTTCTGTGCGTTGCACCAGTGAGGTCACTGGTCTCCTAATGATTTCCTCGGGGTTCAGAACCAGCCTACTCGGCTACAGCCGCTCCTCTCGTGCTTTTTAATCAATAGTCGAAGATAGTTGCAGAATGTAAAGTATGTTGCAATTCAGAGTCAAAAGAACTGGAAAGTGCCCTTAGATGTGATCACATTATGAAGCAACAAGATGACAAACACATTATTTCATTTAGTCAAATGACTGCATGGCAGGCTGTGAATTTTAAAGAGAATTAAAATGATCAGCTATGAATATTTTTTCATGTTAACCTGTAACGAAGGTGGTGTAAAGGTTTCGAAAATCCCACTGAAGTGTCTGTGAGAGAAAACTGTGCGATGGTGTTTGCCACGGTTTCTGGACAAATATGTCCTCGGTATAACCGCCTCGCATCTGTATTTGTTCTGCTCTGAATCATAGGTGGCCCAAAGCTGTCTTGATAAATAGCTACTCCAGGCAAGTATGGTGTATGCTCTCTGACACTATAGGTCACATAACCTTGTTGTCGGGACTAAGACTAATGCAATGTGAAGTGTCAAGTTATTATACTTAAACTAGACTGTGGAGCAGAACCTGAGCCACTGTGGTGATAGCAAGTAGGTGAAACAAGGCAAGGTGAATGTAAAAAGGTCATAAAAGGAGAAGATACTGAGCAAATGAGAGGGGATGGAAGGGAAAAATATTCGACACTGAGCGGGTCTTGTCGGAGGTGAAAAGGGGCACCGAGGTTCTCGCTACTCAACGTACATCATAATTGGCTGCTCAGAGCTGGAGCGATGCAAAACACAATGCTGACTCGCTAGTCGTGCACGATGCCAGGAAGGGAATCTGTTTGTTTATTTCAGGAGAACTAAATAATGCAGTAATAATCCTCCTCACCATGTCTCCCGAGCAAATGCCTCAGCACCTGTCAAGAATTTGCAGTATGTTGTCTATTGAGAGAGTTGCAAGAAGAAAACATGCTATTATTACAAAGCCAAGTAAACTAAAGTAATTGTCTGCAGATGGCAAAAACAAGCCACAGCTGTTAATACAGTGTGAAACATAAGATATGAAATATAAATGTAGCAGCGAGGGACTGAGAACAAACTGCATCAGACCAAAAGCTAATGACTTCCCATTACACAATGTAGCCTATAGCCACACTGCAATACATAGCGAATGGAGGATGGAAAATGTGCTGTAAAGACTAGCTGTTATTCCAAGTAATTACCAGAATCAAAGTCGCTAGCTGGAGGATTTTAGGTTTGAATCGATTTCACTAAAATGAACATTTTGTCAGTTTATTATAAAATGCAATATGGTGTATGTATTTTTTTTTTTATAGAGTAGCGGCGCATTCTCTAAATGATTATAATTAACACAAATACATCTCATTAAAGCGTTGACACACAAAGTAGAATAATAAAGTCAGCAGGCAGCTTAGCATAGCTTAGCATTAAGACTGAAAATTGAGGCAACTTCAGCACATGAGTATTAAACCACAACTTTATGTTTCAGAAATAGCCAGGATAGCTGTTTCTCTCTCTGTGTCTAATCCTTATGCCAAGTTTAACTAACTAACTAGTAGTCATTGGTGTAAAAAAAAAACCTTGCAAAGAAAAAAAAAAAAGATTTTCCAAAATGCATCTATTATAAAACATGGCTTCCCAAAGCATCTCCAAGTAAACCAGCAGGTGGTTCACTTGGTTCACACAGGAAGCAATCACATGCATCTAATGAAGCAGTTTTTTTAATATGTGCAGGTGAGAAGAAGTGCAAAAAGTGATTTTGGTGCAGATGATTTCAGTCTTATTGCACTTAAATGGGTGCCACTCTGTCTTTGTAGATAAACATGTTGCCGGGACGGGGGGTTAACGCCTGTTTTTGCAGGAACAAAGGGCGAACACAATAAGGTTCATCCAGGTTGGAAACCTCACACGTAACCCTGACTGCAGAGCTTCTTTAGCAGCGTGACGGCATTCTGAATATTTGAAGAAGCTTTTGATAATCTTTCTCAGAATGGTGCCATCCTTCTTTTAAATCGTCTCACCTCCACCACATGAAAACGTAGCGAACGATATTTAACAGACCATTTAATGTATTAGGAGAAAAACATCAAAGGAATCTATCACAAACACCTTGTCACTTTAGGTAGACTTGTCACTTCTTACCTTTTTTAAAGCTTGCAAATGAATTTAGTCTGTTGTCTGGTATATTTATTCAGTGACCCACTTTCCTAATCTTAAATTAAAAAATAATAATAAAAAGAAATTGGTTCAGTTGCGTTATCTTTTTTTCAGAAGTTGACAACAGGCTTGTTTGTTTTTGCATGTCAGGGTATATGTTGAAGCAAAGAAGGCAAACAGAGACAAGAAAGGAGACAAAGCCTCAAAATATGGAATATTTACATGCTATAACTCTGAGCCCCTTGATGCCCAAAAATTATGAAGTTACTAGATACGATTAAAATATGTCTTTAATGTAATTTTGTTTTTGTTTCCAAGTCTTCAAGTGTCCCATGATCTAAGCCAAGCTGACAGCAGACAGGAGTGACACCCAGTGGGGTCTTCTGCTGCCTAAAAGTTCGATCCGTGCATTCAGAGATGCTCTTCTGCATACTTTGGTTGAGGTTATTTGAGTTAGTTTTGCCATCCTATCAGGTCAAAGCACTCTCCTCTGCCATCAACAATTTATTTTCGCTGAGAGATCTGTGGCGAACTCGATTTTCTTTGTAAACCCTACACGTGGCTGTGTGGGAAATTCCTAGTAAATCATCAGTTTCTGAAATACACATATCAAATCAGCATTTTTCCCCCCATGCATTGAGTTTCTGGCCTGTGATTGGATGATTAGATATTTGCATTAAGGAAGGTGTGAACAGGTGCACCTACAGTAACAAAGTAGCCGCTGAGCCTTTATACAGATGGAAACATCTGTACCGCTCTTACAGAACATAAAATTGAAACATGAACAGACTACTGTGGGATGTTTTCAAGCAGCATTGTTTTTTTATATAATATAATATAATATTTATACCTCTAAAACATTCTTTGTGCTTTTAATGCAATACATTTATTTCTTACTTGTAAGTATGAGGGAGTCACAATAAATAAAAATAAAATAAAAATAAATATGAATCTCTTTTGTTTGTTTTTTTCTTGTTTGTATGATTGTTTGGGGGTTTTTGTGACATGGTGTGAGTGTATTTGAGCAGCACGGAGGCAGCACTTTGTTACTCACACGCGTCTGCTAAGAGGCAGGGCAAACATCTGTCTCCTGTCATAGCCTTCACATATATGCTTTTGTCCAAGCAGCTATGATAAGCCACCTTCAGTTCAGAGGAGAGATTATCTTAAAGTAATCTTTCAGCACCAAAATGGCTGAATGGGTTGAAATGAAATTGAAAATGAACTTCTAAAGATGTAAAGAGAAGCCAGATCAAATGTTAATTAACTCCACTGTTTTAAGCTCAAAGGCCACTCAGGACTCATCTCTTAATAGAAGTCACTGCGGCTGAAGAGATCAGTGCAGGCAGGCTATGGTCCATTATACATCTGCTCAGTGAATCAAACTCCTGCACACTACTCTCAGGCTACACTGCTCTCTTTATGAGCATCTTCCAAAGCAAAGTCTATCAAAATTATTGTCCAAGGGTGGCGATTAGCGAGTTAGCCAGACCCTTCTCATCCAAACATTCTGTGCTAAATAAGAGCTACGGCACCAGTGTCTTCAGTGTTTACATGTAGGTTACTGGACCGTGTGTGCTTTTAAAAGAAAGAAAGAAAGAAAGAAATATAGTTTAATTACATATTTAAATATCCTATTAAAATAACTAAAATGTGATTTCTTAATTATGGCTCTATGTTCAGAATAACAAATACATTTTTTCCATGAAAAACAGATGTTCAAAGAGACACACGACTACTCTAATTTGCACTCTTCAGTCACTGTTAGGCTGAGGAGAATTGTTACGCTCGCATAGAAGTGTACACTTCTCAATATGATGATTTAGTAAAACACGGCTTTAATAGTCAAAAGAGAGATTTTATAATTGTGGATAAATGCAAAAAATGGAAATGTCCTTATGATTACATCACTATGATAGTGTCATAAAGCACTGATTAAAACTAAAAAAGCTAAAACAACAGAATATAAGAACTGAAGCCAGTCTTTCAGAGGACTTTTTTTGTCTTTGTTTTTGCCACTCTGCTGAACATATTAAACAATATAATGGCTGTAAGCTTCTTCCTCTTAAAATCTCTTCATTGGGTGTTGGTATCATTTGCACTTGACACCACAGATGCTTTTAGATTTGAATGCTTTTGGAGTTTAATTGTTGATTATATTTTTTAATAGGATTTCCAAATTTTTTAAAAATGCATACACTGTTGTTTATTAACTCAGATTATCTTACACAGTGCTGTTCAAATCTTCAAATACAAATTCAGAAGATTTACATATACTTTCTGTTTTTTATCATATTGCTGCAATCTTTGATCGGCGATCAAAGCACCAACGTACACTTGTAATTATTCTCTGAAATCAGAAAGCATTGATTCCAGCATTATAGCGTTAATAAGGTTAACAACATAATGCTGTTTATGTTTTAGGGTGTTTGTGTGTACATTTTGAATATCACGTCATATTGGAGAGAGGAACAATACGTTTGGCAGCTCATAAATTTCAGTTTGAACTTCCTACCAATTCAATGGAGCAAAAGTGTGATGCAATTACTTTTTTTTTTTTTTACATTTTAATATTAACAATCACTCTGTTGAAACACAGTATAACATGGGTCCATGAACCAAGCATTGCAAGGCATAAATCATAACGTGACAAAATTACATTTTATATTTAATCTAATATGAACTCTACCTTAATAATACAAATGATATCTTTCTCTAATTTAATTGGCGCTAGCTTGGTGCATATTGCTAATATAATTCAGGATTTCCATATTTAATGATGCATGCCTTTCATGGTGAGTTTTACTTAGAAAATGTCGTCTTTAATGAACCTTAGAAAAACCTCTAATAGGCATAATCTTAGAAAATGTAACTTCTTTATTTAAAAGGTTCTGAGAGCAATTTTGCTGAGTGCAGTACTTAAAATGTAATAGTTGAAGAATTGAGGAAGCAAATGCATTTGTAAAGCTAGAATAAGCAAATAGATTGCACTCTGAATGGCTGAGAAACACTGAACTGACCTCTGCATGCTTTCATGGATCCTTAGAGTGGATCAGAAAAGGATCAGATGTAAAAAAGGGCAAAACTGGGATTTTAATTTCATCTTCTAAGAAAATATGTGTGCATGTGCACAGAAATCTGTGACATGGGTGTGTAGTATTAGGACAAAGGCACGGTTTCCAGAGAAAGGTGTTCAGTGTTTTTGCCTGGATGAGTGGACAAATATGTTCTCCTAGAAATTGCCTGTGCATTGCACTTGAATCACTCTTGTGCTGTTACTTCTTTTTTTAAACTGTGTGTATCAAAGAAAAAAAACAAACTTGTACATGTGCTTTGAACTTGCTGCTTGCTGGGGATGCTGGGAGTGTTTGTTGCAGCACTTTGTTGAAAATCTAGAGGGATCCATGACTGAAAGGGACAAACTCTGGACACGAGCTTAGTAGAAAGACAAGAATGAAGAACTATGCTAAGAAAATGAGAATAAATGGATGTCAATTTCCATGTGGAATTGGTAACCAATGATCCATTAAGCCAGCCTTTCCACAACAGACAGACAAAACAGCCTGAATAAGAAGTGCCTGACATTTCAGTTAATTGCACTACAGTAGCTACAACCCAGGTCAAGTCCTCAGCGTCTACCCCACAATATGTAAAGCTGGCAAATCCATACGTGATGAATAAATAACATGATTTTATCTCTAATTTGTATTTAATCTATCTAAAAACTAAACAGGAAATGTGTTTAAAAAATGAGAAGAAATGGCTTTTAATGACTCTGAAGTTTCGATTAATGAGCAGGAGCAGTCAGCTACCATTAAGTTGCATCCCTCGTTGAGAGTTTACAGAGATGGAGAAGAGAGCCGAGGTTCTACTTACCAGACAAGCGTTAAGGGAAAAACTAGAGACAACAAACACACCCCCTTGCTGTCATGAAAGCAAAAGGTTTATTCATGTTTGAAATTACACAACTACCACAAGGAAGACTTTTCAGTCCAGGGTGTAGTCTGGTTAGAAAGTAACACTAAACATCTTTAATACATTAGAATCACTGCCACAAATCATTTGTCATGACTTTTCAGTTTCAGAATCACATACAATAGAAAAAAGAGAAAAGAAGTCTTGAACCCTGTTGAACAGAGCTGGAAATGTACAGTTCTGAATACTGAAACCTCTATGCATTACACTTTTTATAGTGATTTTTTTGTCTTTTTTCTCCGCATGATTTAGTAACAAGATGAGCAACATTCAAAATGTTCTTTTTTTTCCTCCCTTCATTATTTACAACAGTTTTAACTGTTTGGTGTTAATTTAACAACAATATTCGCCACACGTCCCCGCCCCTCCCGCGCGCCCACACCCCCCAGCCATATAAGCCACAGAGCAACAACATCTTCAGCCACCCAACCCCACCCCCTCCCATCCTCTCCCCGTCTATTTTCCATGGTATTAATATTGTTATTTCGTTGTTTTGTTTTGTTTTTATTTGTTATTTTAAGTTGCACAGCTGCAACATCATTTTATTAAAAGATTAAAATATACATTAGATTACATAGAGAATGAAGAGTTTACAGTGTTACAAGATGTGATCAAAATAACTACATAAAAACATTAAATAAGGGCCAAAGAAACTGTGGTGGTGATATGGTTTAGAGGTAGTAGGTGAGCGCTCTAAGCTACAGAAATGTTGGAAATTATTGGTTTCTATGAATGAGGTAATAAAGCTGGGTATTGATTGGTGGGGTGTATAATTACTCTTAAGCTATATTATGTACAACTTTTCCTGTGTAATGGGGGCCTGCTCCTGTGTGCCATGTTGTAATGATCTACTGTCCGTGTGTGTGTGCTGTCGAGGGGGGCTTCCATAAGCAGTACAAAAAAAAGGTTTACATATGTACATACTAAACATCAAATTATAAAATATGCAGTGGTGTCATGTTATAGTCAAGCAATCAATTATGCTTCTTTATGTTCCAGAGTTTGAATAGTCATTTCCTTGTACTAATGTATACAGCTGTAAGGCAAAAATAAATCTTGAAAGTAACTACAAAGCTGCCATTGAGCTGTCAACAACAGCATTGTTGAGTTGCCGGACAAGACTGCGAGCACATTACAGTCAAAGAAACAGCTGCTTTAATCTCTATGTTGTAAGGACTCAATTATCAAAATGGAGAGCGGCAATTAAATCAAGAATCGAACAAATGGGCCTTTAAGGTGTCATAAAATGTCACGGAAAACACACAAGTGTCATCCCGTACTTTTGAGTGGAGATAATTATCCTGAAAGCTTACTGTTATTTTTGTTTGGAAATGTGCATGTGTTTACCTCTACAGTGAACCAACAAATTAAAAAGAAGAAGAAAAGCATGGTGTGTACACTTGATTGATTTATGAAGAAAGAACAAAACAGCTACCGGGAAACACTTGGTGTTCATAATGGAGGATGGAGTTTCAATGCGTGCAACACTGTCGTGATACATTTTAAGATACGTGAAAACCAATCTGCTGTGAAAGTTTATTTTTCAATATCCTCTTCAGGTGGTCAGCCAGTTAAAAAGTCCTGCTAGAGGCGAAGATGCATTAATAGCGGATCAATTCGAGGTATCGGAGTGCACACTTCCAGGTCCTTCTGTTGGAGATATTACAGAAGATGGAGTCGTTGCATCTTGCCATCCCCCATTAGCCTTGGACACAAATGGAAAAGGTTGAGATTACAATCAAACACTCAATGCAATATGAACCTGGTAAATTCTAGACACTCCAAAAACAGAATATGTAGATATATAGACTGATTGCCCTAATGTGTCAGTTGATATTAAAATGTTGCAGACGCAGTTAGTCTAGTCTCTGTGTTACAGTAGCATCAGCAAAGAGACTCTCAAAAACAAATTTGTCCTGTGTCCCGACCAATGGGAGCGATCCCTGAAATCAGTGTCTAAGCAGATTTCAGAAGCGACCGACAGCTTGTCGCTACATATTCTCCTGTCAGTCAAGAAGAGGGAGGGCTCGGGCTGCGTGAGGTGGGGAGAGCTGAGGGAAAGTGACAGGGCAGGGCCTCTCCAAGAGAGCCAGTCTTAGCCAGCCTGACTTTGCTTTGCTCCAGGCGTGACCTAGCCTTTACTGGATCCCTCTACGTCACCACCAACACAGCTAAAGGTCTATGTGAATATATCAATAGTGCATTTTCTGGGCTATGGCTAAAAATGGCTGCTTTTCCACAGCTTTCTGTTCAGAATATGTTTTTTACTTTATTACTCTTTGTGCTCCGATCCTCTCTTTTCATGTGTTAAGGTTATTCGACTATTAATATTTTAGTAGGGATCACACTGAGCTCTGCTGAGCCAGTAGGCACAGGTCTACACTGCACATGGAAGTGAGAAACCTTGTGAGAAAGAAAGAAACACTTGATCCTACAAGGAGTTGACATGTCTAAAGAGCTTATAGCAATAAGGCTACAGCAAAGCCAAAATGACACCAACAGCACAGAATTGCTGGCAACAGCCGCCACCGTTTGTTTATATTTAAAAAAAAAAAAAAAGAAATAGATTTTTAAAAAACTAATTTAATACCTTATTTTCATGCTTAACTCTTACATACTATTACGACTGTGAATATCTGTGCATTTCACCCAACAGGCATGCTAACACAAAGAGAGCAAATGCTGCAGTGTTGATACAGTGCCGAGAGAACGAGCTGTCTCCTCCTATTTCTCTCTCTTTCTCTCCTTCACTCTCCATCCTCCCTCATCAACGAAATTAATCTTTACTCTGATAGCTTCAGATTATGTGCTGCTTTACAAAAAGGCGCCGTATCAAACCTCATCAGTGAAGAAGAAATTCATGTCTGGAAAAAGGCTGCGGGCGATCACGTGATCATATTTTATCATGAAGATAAGTCTACGGAAAATGCTGTGAAGCATTTCAAAGCAGCTGAAATGCAACAGATAGGGTGTGTTTTTCCCCCCCTCCAAATCTCATTCTTGGTTTGAGTCAAACAAAGTATTAAAAGCCGTTTATTAAAGTAAATCTGATTTTATTCACCTGCTGTGTAGCATATTTTTTTATTAAAAGCAGCTTTTATTTAGATCAGGTGACACAGTGATGTGACACACTGGCTAATATTTTATTGTGCAGGTTGTAATGCACTGTAATTTCATTGAATAAAATTAAAGGATAACCATGCAGCACTTTTATTGAAAAAAAAAAAAGTATCAATGAATTTCACTCTCCCTTTGCCTCAACAAGCTCCACGTGTAAGCCAATAAAACCTTCACTTACATTTAGGCCATGTGGACTATACATCGTGTTTCCCCCCAGAGCATCATTGTATCCTGCCGTCTGACTGATAACATGGCGCAGGGTATCCACCTGAAGGGACAGACAAGGTGGACAAGCTGGTCAGCCGAGTGTCTCGCAGACTTCCAACACTAACTGTAAACATGCTTAGTAAAGCAAAAGATATTAACTGAAGTGAAATTAACAAAAAGGGACTTCTGAGACAGCAAATGTACTAACCAGAAAAAAACAGGGCAAAAAGATTTTCAAAATAAAATAAAAAACAAAGGATAGTGATGTTACGAGCATGCTCAGTATACTACTTCATCTAAAGCAGTTGTGGATTGATACCAAATAAAAGCATAAGTAAAAGTAATGGAACACATAGACTTTAAAAAAAATCTTAAATTAGCTTTGATTTTTCTTTACCTTTATTATGAATGAGCATATATTTTTTTCTGGTGTGGTAGTGAGTGTGTGCAGTGTGTCGGCTGTGTAGCTGCGTTAAACTCACAAAATGGAAGACATCAACAACAAACAATAACAAGATGAGACAGGAAGATAGCGATACAGAAGTACAGAAAAAAGGGGATAACATCGTACCAAAAAACCCAAATACCAACCCAAGAGCTCAAGTCAAAGCCAAATGCATTCAGACAATGTTTTGAATAGTAACCAGGAAACTGCTTTGCGGCATGATTGCAGTGGGGTGGGATCATATTTTGGCGGCCAAAGCATTCCATCCAAAGCGAAATAGTCAGTAAACACTTCAGTCAATGGGCTGTTATTGGAGGCCTCGCTTGGTAATTTGAACTGCCCGTGGATGGGCAGCATGTTTTTCTTATTTATGTTTTTTGGATTTTTTTTTTTTTTTGCTTTTTTCAGTTTGTTGTGCTTCTTAGACTGCACTGTGGATGGCTCAGTACACAGGCAAGACAAGGACAGCTCTCTGCACTAGTCGTCAGGAACTGTCCCTGATTGTTGCTCCTACCTGTGACTGTACATTGGCTCCGACTTGTGCCCCTTGGTAAGAATCCCCATTCAGACTCTGCATGCTCAAGAACATGTCCCCAGAGTTTGGGAGGTTAAAAGAACCTGAAGAACCTGGAAAGGGAAGATGTAAGTAGCTGAATACATGAGAGGGCTATAAAGGGAAAGCACAGGCACACACACAGACACGCACGCACGCACGCGCACACACATTTATCTGTAAAAAACACACCCAGCTCAAGCAGACAAACACACAGAAGAAAGACTCCCATAAAGCAGGCAACTACAGGGGTGACGGAAGAAAAGGCAAGGAACCAAAACAGAGGAGGAGGAGGATGATGTGCAGAAGAACTGAAGATCTTTTTTTACGAATGCAGTGAGCACAAATTAAATGAAAATCACATGACAACAAGGGGACCGGTTCTATATGTGGTTGGTCGCTTAAGCTCCCAATTGTTCCACATCACCTACTTCCAGTCTAAATTAGCAGGGAGGTATCACATGGTAAATGACAAGGACAATAAGAAGCTTATGAAAAGACCAGTACCAGTAAACATGTTGCTTAAAAGAGTGTTTTTGCTCTCTGCAGAATCCAGCTGAAACTCTTCATCTTTCATCTGGAATCCTGGGTGCAAGAAAAAGGGACCACTTCATAAGCTTACCACATCCCGACGAAGCTCAAGCTAGTCCAAACTCAGCATTACATTACTCATCAAACTTGACTAAATATGCCCTTTCAGGCTCTTTGCTTTTATCTCTATTTTTATTCAGCATCAACTGCACATAATACCATTTTGATACTACTACTGCAGGTAAAATGCTCCCAGCAATTATGTTTCACTTTTTTGCAAAATGCCTTTACCATTCAGTGGGAATACATACCATTACATTAGAAATGACAAGAAGTTGACAGAAAGTCAAGGGAAAACAAATCCCACGGCATTATTTTGAATTTTTTTTTTCTTATTTTGCCAAAAATACATGTGTTCTCGGTTCACAAGTCAGGAACGCTCTCTTTATGCATGAGTTTGCTTGGCATCAACTGTCTTATAGACAGGAGACACTGTGATCCCCAAGCTGGGAGCAGAGCCTGTCACTCTAGCCTGTGTGAATGGTGCATGAGAGAGTGAGGCAGGCAGGCAGCAGGTTAAGGACTGAGGTAGAAGGTAGATCTTTTCGTTTGTTTTATTTGTCTATATGCAGGAATGCCTACCGGAGTTAGGTGTGGTAGGGGAGTTGGCCTGGCTGTTCTGCACTGCAGCGGCTGCAGCGTGTGCCGCATTTACAGCAGTCTTGGCGGCATACAGGTTGGCTTCTTCCTGAAACTTGCCGATATTTTTCTTGTACCGGATCCTTTTGTTGCCAAACCAGTTGGATACCTGCGTGGGAGAGCAGAAGGAGGAGGAGCAGAGGAGTCAGATGTCAAGCAGGCACAGCACCATGCACTGAGCAGTGCGATTGTTTCAAGATGTCATGTTTGGGTCCATCAAGTACCCAATTCCCAGCCCCTGTGCTAATGTCCGCCGGGTACACAAGCTAATTAAGCCGTAATCAGGAGCCACTTGTGTCTTCTCATGGATGGGAGCATGACATGCTCTCAGATCTGTCTCCTGACAAAACTAAAACACAAGGGGCTCCTATTGCACAGACACTGAAGTCGGTACATATTTCTCATATGAGGACTGGTTGTTAAGGATACAAATTTTGACATTTCCCTCAGTGCAACATATGAATGTTCATATTTTATCCTCCACAGAATTCTCACTGGTTCCAGACGAGTGGGTCCAGGTGATTGACATTTTATAGAAATACAGTTGCTTAACGTATTGTAATAATTCATCATATGAAGAGTATGTCCAATTTAGCATAACCACTGGAAAACATTACACAGTTTTTTGGGATTACTGGGTCTGGGTTGCTTTACTTTGGAAGATCATAAAACACTAAGGCAATGAAACATTTGTGCACGCTCAGTGATTTAGAGCGCCGTAGACATGAGAAGCAGTACAGGGATTATTGGGGCAGGCCTAGAGCTCTTAAGGCTCGAGAAAGACTCGAGATCAAACATGCACTAGAAACTGGGTACGTTCAGATTTAGAGCAGTCGGATATGTTAATTTTGTTGGACCGAAACGATGCCATTCAACATCAGACACTGAAAAGTTGTATGGTGTGAACCTTATGTGTGAATGCTGGCTCTGCAATAACAGTGGAATAATAATGAGATGATGCTTGTTTTTAATGGTCCTATAAATTAGAGTGTCTTGTCGCTGTGCTGCAGCCCCCCTCTCAGGCCCTGCAGCCCACGGCTGGACCAGCCAAAGAGCAGCTGCCCCTAATGACGCTTTATTTAATTTCCACCCATGTGCTTAAATTTTAATATCCCCAGCAGCCCGCCGATGCTGTGGCGTAAAAACTGACTGGATTTGCAGGACATCAGATCATTTCTATCCTCCACGTCTCTGTGCTCTAAATCTTTAATATCTAGGCAATTAAAATTAATGACCATTCAGGCGAGGCCCACTGTTGGCAGGGTTTCCTTGACATCAATTGTTTGATGGGTTTACCTAGAGGTTAAACTAACAAGCAAGGCTTAATTGGAAGCAATGAAAGCCCTGGCCATCATCCTTTTTACTTAACCTGCTTAGAGTGGATTGTAGAGCCTAAGACGATGCAATATTGTTGCTCTTTTGGACAGCTCGCAATGTGCCCACAAACCCCTGAAAAATCATATAAAATGTTTTGTAAAGCTCATCAGTCTGTTTAATTTAACAAAATGTTCATAAAAACAGTGCATTAAACAGATCTGCATTTATTAAAATGTCAGTTGTGGCCAGTTGTGGTGTTTGCACGTTCAGACCTATTTTTATCATTAAATTTGACTTAATGGATACAGACTATACACTAGTTTACTTTCATCGCATATTACTTTCATCAGAAAGGAGGCAAATCCTGCAATAAAATATGACTGATTACTTCATAAAATTAATAGATTTTTTTTTGAGTGTGTTATGACTGTAGTGCACACATTTATTGTGTTACAAGCCTCAGCAGTCTGGACAGACTCAGCCGCGGTGGCGTCACATCTTGTAGATGTTATACCACCCTTTTTTCTGCACACACATTTCTCTCCTGCCCGATGAACTCTGGCTTCAGTGATTCTCGGGTTCAGCTAAAATATTGAATAGATGCACAGCACAGCATCGTAGCAGACCATGCATTCAATTGACTCCTATGTTTGGTAAGAATTACCTGACACCACCCGCACTCAAAGGCAGCGATTGTGTCATGACAATGCAGACTTCCTGTGCAAAGCTATAATACAACTGGCTTCATTGTTGCACACTGTAGTTAAGAGTTTGGACTATTTCATTGTGTCTCAGACTGCTTTCTGATCAATATATGACCAATGCATGAGCCAAAAGTGAGCTTGCAATGCCCTACTGTAAGATCAAATACAAAAAATAAAGCATTCGCTGCTTTGAAATTATTATTATTTTTAAATAGCTGAAATATTGGAAAGGGTGTCATACATTTTGCATTATAACAGAACATATTAACCCTGTGGTGGAATCAGGTTTAACAGTTAACCAGTGTTATATTGACACATATTACATCAAAGGTGGCCTCTGAAGCATCCACACACCTCAACACAAACTACATCCATCATATCCCATGCCCTTAGCCCTTTCTGCAATGCACATGCAAATTAAATAATAATAATAATAATAATAAAATGAATAAAAAAGGAAATAAGACCTGGTATCGCACTAGGTAATATTACCACCTTAAATACATCATTGTGCATCAGTTCTGTGCTCAAGCAGTAATTGGACATGAAACAGACATCTGCAATTTTGTTAATTCAAGGGTATTTTAAGGGCATTAAAAGTAATAATAGAAAGGAAATGTGGCGTTTGGACTGCTGGAATCTGAGTGTGCGCTTGACTTGAAGATGACTTCATTTTCAATGATCCCTGTTAAAATGATGCAGGGTGTTTCATCAGCAAAGATGTATTGAGCAAAGCTGCAAAGCGATATTGGCATACCATTCACAACTGATGGTGTTTAGTTAATCAACTACTTGTGCAATCAAGAAAGCACCAAAAAAAAGGGGGTGGGGGGGTGGTGGGGGTATTAGTCCAGCCTGCAGCGTGACCACAGTAAGCCATATATGAATCTGAAAGGCTGGGCCACAGTGAGGGATAACATACTTATAGTGAACCCAGCATTATGTCAAGCCTCTCACTCTGTTACCCTCCTAAAATGAGCCAAAGCACTAAGAATAAGTCAATAATGATGTCTGCCATGGCCTCCGCTTATCGAGGAGTACACCACTAATGGGGCCCGGGATGAGTTCAGGTGAATTTTTAAAAGCCCTCTAATTTCTGCAAAGACTTATTTGTTCTCATGGGAACTGGTTCAGCGGACTGCTTTAGGAGACACTCAGACAACAATGCCCATTTCTTTAACTGCTGTAAATCACACAGTGATCATGAGGTGGGAGGGATATAAATAAACTCTAAGTGCAATTTTTTTTGTTCAAGATTTAAAAAGATCACACAATTATTCAATCTTCTACAAGAAAACAAAACAACAATAAAAGAAAAGAAAAAGAAAACAAATAAATCATGTCATAAACCATAGCCAGAAAGTAAAAATTACATGTGACACATTTGTACACACATAGTATGGTGATAATATGGGTGTAGTGTAAAGATGTCAAACATTAAAAATAGGCTGCAATCTCTTGTTAAAAGTGGGATGTAAATGCTGATATAGCTTAGCCACGCTTTTTTTAAATGTAAATTCAAACTTTAAATTTGATATTATAGCATTAGCATGGATCCAATAGTGTAAGAGAGGGAGGGTCTGTGCACTGGACAACTGTGAGGCCATTACATACATGAACAAAGGAGGTACAAAAAAATGAAAACAGTGGATCAGGAGAAGTTATGACATACCTGTGATACTGTGATGGTGCTTCCCACCCCCTGAAGGCAAAAAAGAATGGGCTTTTACAGTATCTGACTCTTCATGACTACACTCAATATACCCCTCATCACCCCCTCCCCACACAGACAAAACACTGCAGATTATTGTATAGATTCATGTTTCTCTGATATTGTGTCTCAAGAGGACAACCATAGAACAATGGAGAATAAAAAAATCTAGATAGTAGTCACAATCATAGCAAAGGGGGGAGGAAAAAAAAGAGAAGACAGGGTAATAATACTTTGGATGTGGGGGTTAGGTGTGAGAGATATTGCCTTCAGGTTTACCCAATGAGGAGGCTATGATAGATATCAAATTGGAAAGTTGACTTTTTAAGTGTGAAATATAACAGAATTAGCAGACTCCTGCAAGGTCACTTGAAGAGCAAACATATGAGTAAATACCCAGGATCATCCAGTGTTTTTGAAGCACCGGAGTGACCGCTTTTCTTAAAGTAATGGATGATGCCTTTTTTTTTCTTTCCATATGACCTGAGCGACTGACCAGGCAAGAGAGAGAGAGCGCACATGGTGGATGGGAATGAGGGGGAAAAATGGCAGGGGACCCAGCGCTGGGGCGACTAAGGAAGGACAGCATAGTGCTTTGATTGAGGCTAAGATGATACAGGCCTCCCTTCCCTGTGGCCCTGCTCTGACTGACTGGGACCAGCCTTGACTGAAGGATCATTAGGAAGTCACAATGTCAAGGTTAGCAAAGGACATTGCGCCTTGGTGGTGCGACCTACGGTAACTATCCCTCAAGGCTTTTAGCCTTTCCCAACCTGATTACCCACCAGCTACTGTTAGACGAGCACTACCCACCTGGGAAACTGTGATGCTGCACTTCTTGGCCAGCTCCTCTTTTGCCTCCTCGCTCGGATACGGGTTGCTGAGGTGCGAGTAGAAATATTCGTTCAAAATTTCTGTTGCCTGCTTGCTGAAGTTTCTCCTTTTCCGCCTGAGTGGGGAGCAAAACGAGAGAAACACCGAGCAAGCCTATTAGTGAGACCAGCATTAACTCATCCATTTGGATTGCACAAATTGCACAATCAATCTCACACATAAATGGTGAAAATAATGAGGAATGGGCTCTAAGGGCCCTCAGGAGCAGGATATCGTGTCCTGCTCCAAGAGCCTCATCAACACACAAAAGACTACAACCAATAAACTGACAAGCACACAGAAAGACACACATACACATACCGTTGCAAAATACATACAATGTTTAATTTGGTGTGTTGGTCTCCAATCTCTAGTCCAAGCGTGTAATGTGTAGAGTTTAGTGCAGCGGATGGGTGGGCTTCATGATGGAGCGCAAAGCCCAGTCGGAGTGCATCTCGGTACATTATAGAAATCATGGCATGCACAGTTGAGCATTGTTCCTGAAGTGCCACAGCCCCAGGGATCTCAGTAGAAACAAGCAAACTCTAACTAGATCTGGGTCCCCTTCCCTCCCAGGGCACTACTTATCATGTTGTTGAGCATTTGCTTATTTTGCCTTGTTTACTGTGCTTCACACAGGCAGTGGGCAGCAAATGTGCTTCCACTTGGCTTGTTTGGCCCAAACTTGTGCTTCTCTCCGCAGAGCTTCTACAATGCACCATACTGTTAGTGATTAGAGTAATCCACAACACCTGCTGATGACCTCCCCTCCATCCATTACACATGACTCGGCCCCCATTTCATTTGGGTCCTAACTGCTCTCAGGTGTGAGGGCATGATTGTCTTGGAAATGGATAACGCATGGAACATGGGCATAATTAAAATCATGCATCTCTGCAGTGCTCACACTGTGTGCTGTGCCAGAAAAGTGAAAAGAAACTTCAGACCTGCGCACCGTCTAAAAATGACCTCGCCCACTGGATTTACTTATGTGGGTCACGCAGAAGCAATAAAAAAGTCGAAGCTTTATACCTACACACACGCGCGCGCGCGCATTCGCACTAAGCACACACGATCAACTGACCTGGCATCAAGGAATCTGGAGCGCAGGATCATGACAGCCTCACAGGTGCTCTGCTTCAGTTGCATCTGGATGGAACTGAACTTACGGTGGATGATTCCCACCATGCGCTCAATCTCTTTGGGAGAAATGGGCCGCGTACGAGACTGTTCCCTCAGCAGGTTCATCACGTGGGTAGTGAATTCGTTACATGCCTGCCAAGAGAAAGAGTGACAAAAACAACCAACGTGAGGTGGGGTTTTTGTTGTTTGTTTGTTTTAGAACTTTAAAAAGCTCTTGACTGATGTTTTAAAGTTATATCCATTTTTCATGTATTAAATGAGTTAATATGCACGCTGTTCTTGATAAAAGCCTCCACGGAGTGCGGTGTTTGCATATAACTCTGACATAATAGGTGAAGTCATCTCAGAATAAATGCAGATCTGCAATTTGGCCTGGCCTTAATGCACTGAAGTTAAGCAGCTTTTCGTTAACACGGTAGTTCATACATGATTAATTAGAATAACTCATTTACGTAGTGCACACTTTAGCTCATTACTCTGAGTAAAATTTGTTAAGTATTTACATTTAGATAATTAAAACCTGGAAACACCCTTAAGAAAGATGCATTTACTCCAGGCGAAGTGTTGTGTGCCCCCGCATACCCACCTCCTCTCTCGGAGAGAGCACAAAGTAAATTACTCTAATTTACCTCACTGGCTTGCTGAGGCATCACAGTTTCACCTTCTATTTTCACCCATAATGCCCGTGTTTAATGGCAGGCTCAAAGTGCTGGGTGAAAGAGCTGATCATACTTTCATTTAACACAGATGACTGGGGCACTCCTTTGGATCTCTATAATCAACTACAACACAGTGAATAATACGGCAATTTCGCTTTTTCCCGAGCTGCTTTTTTCCCCACATCCTCCTCTATCGTACATATTCGCCACAGTTTGCAGTTGTGAAAGTACAACTCAGTGGCTTTTAAACATTTAAACACAAAGTGAAAATTTGAAAGCTGGTTGCCACATGGAATAATGCATAAAGAACATTTTGGAGGGTGTGTGCTATTTCCAATAAAAACTCATTCGGGAGGCATTTCTTGGGAGGATCTTAACCTTGGGGTTGTAAAGCTCCCTCCTTACCTGTTCGTATTTCTCCAGCTCTGTGTGGTAAATCTGTCTGATCTGGGTGAGTTTGGCTCTGTAGTCGGAATGTTCGATTGAGTTGTCGGCTGCCCCGCCCGAGGCGGCGGCGGCGGCGGCTGCGGCGGCAGATCCGCCACCTTTCTCTGGTCCCGCTACTCCCTCTGCCAACAGCATATTGTCTAAACGCATGAGCTGAGGGTCTGGGGGGTCCTCCTCCTGAGCGCCACGGATGCTGAGACCTGCAGAGACACAGAAACAGGGACAGGTTTCAGCAAATGCATTCAAGAGATGAATTAAGATGGGAAAATTAACATTATTAATAAGAGAATAAGTCAAAACTGCTGAAATCAGAAGCGTTGACTCTATATCGTTTGATACTGTGATGTTTCCCCGTCAGGTAGGAACTGAGCGCCTCCTGTGTATATGCTGTGTTCCTGTCGCCCATGTGTACGCCTGTTCTCTTTTATTTACACACTGCGCTGCACACTGTGTGTACGGGAAGGCTGACATGACAGCAACATCCATAAACTGACAAATGCTCAATGGTGAAGTGGCACTTCTACTCTGTGAAAGGATGCTAAACAGAAAACTATACCTCTAGTAAGTGTCTGTCTTTCACACAGTGAGTGCTGGGAAATCCACAAAAGTAACTGCTGTTTTACTCGCGTCTATTTCCTTGTGAGTTTTGAATCTTCAATTCATTTAATTTAAGAGGAATCTAGGCCATTATAAGACTGAGCTGTGAAATAATAATAATAAGGAAAAAATTGTGCAGTGAATTGCATGCAAAGCGCAAAGCCTGATTTCTGTGTTTGTTTTCAGATGGTGCTGTTTATTTCCTCTGGTCTTCTGTCTCGCCAGCCTGTCAGCAGGTCGTAATCACACAGCAGATAGCGCGGGCTACATGCACACCTGGATGCGCTGGCAGTGAAACCACAATGTCAGGCTTTTCAGAAAACAAACACAAAAAAAAGCTCTCGCAGGTCAAAATTACACCAAAAACACGCTCGAGCAATCAGGTCTAGTAAGTGGATAAAAATGTGGCTCAATGGGCAGTAAATACTGAGTGGCTACTCAAACGTTATGATTACCAGAGTTGTTTCAATTCAATAATCCCTCCCGCAATTCAGGGATTTTCAAGCGCTCATTACAGCTTCATTAAGATATGGCTAGCCTTTGGATTCTAAATAAGAAGATTAGCGGCTCTATTGTGTCAGCCAGTAGGCATGCAATCAGAGAAGCCCTTTTTACCGTGCTTTGACCGACTGACCCTGCGAGCCGTTCACAAGAGTAAATACTAGAGAGAAAACACTCCTTTTCTTCTTAATATCTTTCTTATAAACACACTCGTAGGTTAAAAAAAGCCCACAGTGTAACCTCTTTTCTGATGTTTTCATCCCCGTTGGTGGTTTGTTCAACTGCAATGCCACTGAAAAACAAATTTTCCTCTATTTATAGGTCGGCTGGCTTTGAGTCTTTTAGGTGTAATGGTGTGAAAGGAGTGGATGAATGTGGCTATTTGTGCTGGAGACATTGAGATGCTGGACAAGGCTCCATCAGGCTTTGCAGAGCCAAGCCATCCATGTGGACAATATGCCGCTGCTCCACTAACCCTCATCCACATCACGCTGCATCTGCACAACTCCACCCAAAGCCATCATTCTGGACAGATTCGACTGTTTCCATTCCAGTTTGTGCTGCGTGAAACAAAACGGCACATGATTCAAATGTGACTGACCAGATGCCCGGCTCGGGATCTCAACATGCTCTAATAGCTGGTGGTTTGTCTGCCACGACGGTTCATATTTTCCCTAATTCAGTGTTTACACCCACTCTCTGAATCAACGCAAACTCAGCAGGCTGCACTTTTCTTTGTGCTGCGGGTGGTGGTAAGTAGGTAGCCACGTTTTTCATGTCAGGTATATTAAATATAACTCTGGGACGCGGCGTACATTTCCACACCAAACCTAGTTGTCACTTTCACTCCACTCACTCCATATCCAGGGGAAATGCAGCTGAGGGAATTTACAGGGCTTTTCAGCTAAATGGGCATAAATCACTGGTTTCATTCAAACTAAATAATCACAGGCCATAAAGAGCTACTTGTCTCTTACCATATATTACCACAAAGTTCCTGTGTGCAATACTGTGGCCATTCACGGCAAAGGAAAACAGAGCGAGGCATTAGAAAGTGACACGTAATCCTGTTAGTCCGCTGACATGTGGAGTGGCCGTGACATTTTTATCATACGTGTCCATTTCTATTTAGGAAATCAGCAGGATAAAAATGATTACTGCGCTGCTCCAAGAAGGAGACGGCCCTGCAGGAGTCCACCAGGGTGTATTTGTGCCACGCCAGCTCTGGCTGGTCATTCATAACACATGTTATGGGAGGGATAGTGAGTTCATCTCAACCACATAAATACTGAAAATTAAAGAAAGAATAAGAGCGAAACGCATATCTCTGCCTCGCTGTCTCTTTTCCACGCACCTTTGTTGGAGGAGCTAAGCTCGGCGTCATCACACAACTTCCACAATATAAGCTCAAGCGAGATAATATCTTTAATTTGCTGTGTGGTTGACAAATCTGTATGGTAACTCGCAATTCCACAGTAACATTTTGCAATGCTGCTTTTCCTGCTCAAATCTTTATCCTGTTTTTGTCTGATGATATGGGTATTAAAACAAGTTTGGGCACCCGAGTTTAGCTTTAATCCACCTCCACAGTCAAAGTGGGATTAATCTCGGTGCGAGGGGAAAGTGCGGGAGTCATGTCACCTTGGTAAAGCCTCTAAGCAAAAGAAAAAGGAAAAAAGAAAAGAAGAAAAGGAATTTAAGAAAGAAAAATCCATATCTTCCAGTTATTACACATGGGCTTGATGATGATGCTCGCTCACTTAATTACCAGGGCGCATTTCATGATATAAAAGGGAAAAAAAAAGAGAAATTGTAATAATAATGTCACATGTCCTTAATCGGCCCCATTTGTCATTCAACAATACAGGTGGGGTAGCCGGGTAGAAAAAAAAAAGCACTTGCATATATGATTGTTCCTCATTTCTCTTCTGTGGCTGAGACAAAAGGAGACGCTGTGATTAATCCTTCCCTATCAGTTAGGGGTGGCTCTTCTTTTCACTTTTTACAGGTTTCACTGTCATTATCTGATTCGTGGATGTAACAAATTTGACAGATAAAGGCAATGCAGGCCTTTTCTCTCATACACTCTCCCCTGTTCACTGTTTATAATCATTTCCGGTTCGGGGCCGTTGTCTCGTACATCATTCCCTGCTTGAAGCCCTGACAGCGATCTGAGCACTGCCTGGGGCTGCTCTCCTTTCCTCCCACCTCTTTTTCCCCCTTGTGCCCTCTTTTATTCTGTGGGCTTAGCTGACCTTTGCCCCGCTGCTTGTTTACTCTCATCACTGAAGTGTGAGCAGGAGAGCCATAAAGGAAGAGCCCCGCTGGGTTAATGTGGCCTGCTGAAGAGTGCAGGGGTGGCTCTGGGCTTCTCCACCTCATTCTGCCTCGCTCAGTGCACTGTCAGGCACGAGATGATACACTGGAAGAGCGGCGCTTCTTGCAGATGAAGCCAGAGATTTTTATTTTTATTTTTTTGCGACACTTTTCTCTCAATACCTAAAGGACTTTTCAAGATTAAAAGTTCTGTGAAGCAGTAAAGTAACCTATGTTTAGATGATACGCGCTGTGACTCGGTTACTTCCACCACTGTTTCCAAAACATCCTGTTCATTACAAGTAACCCTGACCTCCTGCAGTCCTCTCCTACCCACTGCCTCTAGTGAACAGCTCCGGCCACATATCGACAGTCTGTTCATCTAATTGCATCGATCCGCAAAGGTCTCCCAAAGCCAACTAATCGAAACAGAATTTATTTTCTGTCAATATTTGCAAAGGTCATCTCTCTTAAAGCCGTGGAGTTGATGGTGTGAGGAGAGAATCGTCTGGAAGGAAGAGCGGGACCGTGGCTTCTAGCCTGTTACTGAAGCTCGTCCAAGGTGAGCTTTAACTTAAGCTTGGCACTCGGGATCCGGAGCTTCTAATCCACCGTGTTATTAAAACCCGCTGCCAAAGCAAAACACTAGAGACTACAGAGGGCTTAGAGTATCCATTTCACAAAGAGGCCAGTGTCACTACAGCCGCGTTCCACGTCTCCTTTGACTTCATATCATCTCCTTTGTCGTGGCGCCTGGATCGGTAACCTTCAGCTCGAGAGGCGGGGAGCTGGATCAAATTACCATTGAAAATCTTTTGTTCTGTCAAATGAAACATAAGAATCCTCTTTCATCGACGTTCTTAAAGGCTTTTTTTTTTTTTAAGATTGGCCTACATCCACATGGCACAAAGAATCTGAGAGAATGCCTGTGGGCTCTCTCTCTCTAACATGTACAGTAATTAACATGCCATTAACACATTAATACACATTAACTATTCCCAATGTTAATGGCAGGGTAATTATCATACCTGATACCACTCTGTGGGGAAGCCAAAGCACATTTGCCACTTTGTGTTTCACTTTCTTTGTTGAGTGAGCTGAAAAGAATAATTTGGGAAGATGGCTCGGGCTGCTTTCCTCCACATGAACAATATCTGTGTCAGTGCAAATGGATATATTGTCTGTCTCCAGCTCAAACGCTAAGAAGGGCGTCCGTGTGAATAATGCAGCTGTTCTGATTTTACTATAAAAACACCGGAAAGGAAGAAAGCGCCCATTGTGAGGCGCTAAGGACTGTTTTTTTTTTTTTTAGAGGTGAGGCTGAAACACTGGAAGGGACAAAGAGTGTGGTGATTAAATGCCGAGCAGTAGAAGACAGGGAATGGGCCCTAAACTGGGGAATCCCTGTCTGGAATGATGATGTATTTCCTCCCAGTGCAGTGAGTGATAAGCTAATCAGCCGCGCTGACAGTGAAGTGTTACAGCCCCCCAGTGCTGGGTCAAGACTTCTCCCATCATACACCACCAGCACACACTAAACAGACAACGCATGGAGATGGTGGCGCTGGGGAGTGACAAAAAGTGGCTCTGGTCAGAAAAGAAGATCTCTGTCAGTTCAGGTAGCCTTTGTCCTTTGGTGATGATGAGGCACTCCTCCCCCCCAAAAAAAGCTGTGACAGCATTGGGGTGGGGGGTGGAGGGGGGCATGCCACTCTCGACCCACAACTCCAAGACATGCGAGGAGCGGGGGTGGGCAAAGGGGGTGGGAAAAGACAACCCAAACAGACATCTTGAAGACATTTTGCCAGGCACACCAAAATTAATCACTGTCCCACGGTGGCACTGACATTTGTGGGAAGTGACACACAACATGACAGACTAGAGGGAGAGGATGAAAGGAGAGCGAGGGAGGGTGGGAGGGCTGAGTAAACAAGAGCCACTGTCACTCGCTGTGATCATGTGTGTGCGCGCACCCCTGTGTGTGTGTGTATGTGCATTTGTGTGTTTATATGTGGATATGTGAGTGCCCACTTTGTTTCCTGCCCTCTAAGACTCAAATGTGGGCAAACAGCCAAGTGGTTCAGTGATGGCTGACCAGGCCTGGTGGTGGCGGACACACGCGGCGGTCGGGGGAGACTGGCCAAATGAGCGGACAGGACCTCCGCTACAGATCAGCACACTGACTGACCCTACAGGACACGTACAGCATGGGGCTCCAACATAGGGCTCACGTGGTTCACATGGTCCGCTAGTCACAGAATGAGCAACAAACACAGAGACATCCGTGTGGTACTCAGGCAGCCGTACCAAAACCTAGGACAAACATAACATACGCTCGATGAACAGAACGGGAACAAATGACAGGAAAATCTTCCACAGCAGCTTCAGTGTGCCTTGGTTTTGGTTTTATAAATCTTTGGGATTCTGCTGGAGGATTGAGCACCATTCACCCAGCTGATCTTCATTTATTTGAAACAAATAAAGTGGTCAAAAAACACTGTCATCTTGGGAGAAACCACTCCCATCAAGACAGGAATGTTTCACTGTAAAGATCCGCAGTGACACTTCCCTCTACAGGGGACAAGTGGACACAAACCACATGAGAAACCCCTCCACCCCCACATATTCGAACTGCCTCACTAGGCTCTCAGTAGGTGACATGCATTCAGACCTTCACCCTCTGTTGGTGTTGGTAAGGGATGAATCATCCGACAATGTCCCCCCTTTTTTTCCTGCATCTCTAAACCAGTGATAGTTTTTAAACTTCTGAACCTTCAAATTTGCATCTATCTTTGTAGGGATCAGTTTAAGGACTGCAATACTGCTGTAATATCCCTCTCTATGTAACTGTCAACAGTCTACTGTTGCCGAGACTGATCACATGCTGCATTGGCATTCTCAAGTCAGCTAGGGAAGAGTTGCTCTTTTGTTTTTCCCTGAATGTTGCTCTAGTGCACAAGCATCACGGGCCAATAGCAGTTTCTGACCATCTTTCCCACAGATCTCAATGCAGACGTCACTTAAGTCACTGTTCTTACTGAAGCACTAGCGGAGCAGTCTTTGTGACCGAAGCCCCTACCATCTGTGTCCCAACAATGAAACCACTCTTTCACCAGTGAAGAGAAATATGGGTGAGGGGGACTGAGAGTTTTACTGTCCAAGAATCAGACCCACTGCTTCACAAGATGTCTTTGCATGATCGAATGCCAGCTGCTTAACTCCTGCGTACCTGTAGTCACTGTAATTTTCCACTCATTTCTTTATGCCTTCCCTTTAATTTGTCCCCCACCCTTATTAGTCAAATAATATCTGTAAGCCTCATCTAGACTAGCACGTGGAGCGTAGATCACTTTGAGACCGTTATTGCATCTCATGTTTCAATATTTCATTTTATTGCCCCCTATATTGTGTTAGCATGTTTTGCTTATTTCTTTTCTTCAGTTTCATTTTATATTTCATGTATTGATGGTCTTTAGCTGCTAGCCTCAATTTGCTGGAAAGGTAGGCTGATTTGTTATTCAGACCCCAAGCAAATAATGCAAATGTGGCACTGAAAGCCACTTATGAAATACCCAACGGCAACTAATCACTCCTCCTCTCGTTCCAGCCTTTCTACAGCCTCCTAATTAGAAGATGGAGATTGCATGAAACCAGGTCACACAGCAGGTCTTGTACACACCGATAACCAGGCAAATACGCAGGCAAAACTTTGCCCAGACACTAAGCCAAGCATGCATTATTTTAAAGGCTAGAGGTGAAAAATAATGCTATTCAGGTTATTAATCCCATATATTTCACTGTATGCTTCCAAAGAAAGGATTTGGGCTGGAAGCATTTTGTCTGTGTGTGTTTATGTGTTCTGTATTTGTGTGTATCTGTGCATGTGCATACGTCCATGTCTGCATGTGTGCGTGCAAAGGCTAGATGCTCACATAAACAAAGAAAAGGCATTGGTAGCATACAGCCAACCATGATCCACTGCCAGAGAGATTATTCTTTGCAGTGCCATTTCTGCAAGAGAGTTGACAGTCCATCATTTAGATTTTGCAGTGTATCCACGAAAAGGCTGCATTGCCTGAAGCAGAAGGAGCTGCTCTTTCCTTCAGTGTCTTTTATAGAAGAGAATTCAGCTCCAAATTGTAAAGCCAGAATGTTTTGCTAGCCGTGCTAGCGTGTAAGGACTCTGCTACGAGGCAAGCGGGGTTATGACATCGGAATAAAACTGCACTTGACGTGCTGATTCTCGGTGGGGACTGATAAAGCTCACAAAAACAAATCCACCTCCAGTATCTGAGGCTGAATGCACCCAGGACGACAGCGCTTTTTCTGGAAGCATCCTGAGTATGAGCCATGTTGCAGGTTACTGCTAGGTCTGCAGAGTGCAGTGCAAGGAGTGGCTGGGCAGATCAGGTCCAGGCCAAACAACAGCTTGTGACAGAAGCAGGCCAAAGAGGATGTTGAGACACGCAGAGATTTAACAGGCAGCCGGCCTGCCATCCACTCTTTTTCAGCTCTCCTTATACTCAGCCCATCACTTCGGATCCATCGCAAGCGACTCTCAAAGAACACAGCAAGAATATAGTTTTGCATTGCTATGAGAAAGGGACAAAATAATAGTTGCATGTTTGTGGAAAATGAGGAAAATATCATTTTTCTCATTTTATTTTGATTGTATTACACACCTGCCGAGGATACTCCACTTTTTTTAATGACACCCTGAAAGCAAGGTAGCAAAAAAAAGAGGTTATTTGGTGCTAATTATTCCCAGCATGTACTTTACACAACATTTAATGAGTTAGACTGGAGGTGTGGCCATTGGCTGTGACTTGCTCGCCCAGTTACCGAAGATGAACCATGCAATCTCCCTCACGTCACCCCTGTCATGTGTACCACGTCCCCCTCCGCATCCAATTCCCCGCTAAGGCTTCAGTGGAGCAGAGACGAGGCGCCACTGAAGCAACACAACAGCTCCCGTAGCGTCTCCACACACCGGCTAGGGAGGGGTTGAAGGGGGGTAGAGCTGGGAGCTCACTCCCATAATTACAATAATTAACAGTTGCAGATTTAATTGGAAGGGAAGGCATTAACAGGAGGAACATTGTGGTGGCGCATGCAGAGGGAACCTTTGCTGCGAGAAGCTTTTGTCTTCTTTGTACCTAATGGTGCCTTGGCTGTGGTTGGCGAGTGCTGACACAACACAACACAACCGAGCTGAGGGTTCAGACGGTAGAGCTTGTCAGGACTCAGACTGGAGGCAGATAATTAGGTGCCAGGTTAATGAGAGCACAGGCTCTTGATGGCATTTGGTTACTGTATGTGGGCAATTAATGACTTTGTTTTTGTGTTTTTATTGCCCACTTGAGTGGAAAACATAATACATTATTCACCTCAGGCCCGGCGTGTGGTGTTTGATGGAGTAGCAGTGACTCTGGACTAAAGAACCAGTTTCATTCACCGTGGCGAATTCAAAACAATACATAGTATACGGAGTTGTGAAATGCAATCTCGGCTCACTCACGGCTACTGCGCCGTCTGACCTTTTCAGAGCGCATTACCTCGTGTCGTCAGCAATGATGTTAAAAACTCCAAATATGTCAAGCAAACGATGAAGTCACTGGTCAGGCGGAGGACAACGTAGCCCGCAAAACACACCAGAACAAAGAAAGCAAACCCGAGCGTTGGCTTAATTCTCCGTGTCGCGTTTCATAATGTATTTACGAAATTCCACACCCCGTGGAAAAGCCCCGCTTTCATTCCAGAGGATTTATTGGCAATGAATCCACTGAGAGGTCTTTAGACATCCTCTTCTTTAGCCCAACCGCTCGACGCCTCCTATTTTGGAGTTAGTTGTTCTCTAGCCTGTGGTGGCCAATTAGAGTGCTATAAGATAAATGGGCACCCGCAACTTTGATGTCCATCTTTTTAATAAGCTTTGGTTAAGATGACATCTGTGTGAAAGAGTTCAATATCTTCACAGTGGGAGAGAAAAGAGGTTTATTCTAAAATGAAATATCATGTAAATACTGCTGGAGGTTTAGGCTGGGTGGGGTGGGGTGTTGGGGGATCACAGTGTCTGCTGTGACTCTGGTGTTGGCATTCATTATCTTCCACTGCAGTCGCGCAGATTAGTCAGCGAAAGATGATTTTTAGAGCCTTGTGAAATCTAGGCTTTTATATACACCGAATACTGAATCAGCTTTAGCAGGATTCAAATAAGGAGAACGTATCACATCTGAAAAACAGTGTCTATTTTATATATGTATATATACAGAAAAGTCAAAAAGAACATAGTAGAGCAGTAATAGGATAAAAGGTGCAGTGTAACAATATCTAAAATGGTGGGGTAATAAAATGGTGCATGAGTCTGTATGAATGTAGGAGAGAAGGAGAGGTGGAAAAAGCATATATCTAACCTAGCCTGCGGACTTGCTCCTTTATATGTGCGTGTAACTCAGTCAGGAATAATGTAAATGTCTGGAGAGTCTTAAGACTGAGCAGGCCCGTATAAAAGCACCCTGTTTCGGGCTAGTAAAACAAGTCAATAAATACAGCGGAGAAGTCAGTGCTGTCTGCTGCACTCTCGTGAATGAAAACAGAGGTGAACTGCTTATTTTCAGTCTGGCACCAGAGGTTGACAGCGGCATTATGGGCGCTCATACATTCTGACTATCACTCGTCACAAGCTATATCTGTCAACATTACACTCAAGTGCATTTTAGATGTAAAACAAGCCTTCGCCTTGCTGGTGGGGTGGGGGGCAGTATTTATGACTCGGCGTGGTCAGCTGCTAAATGAACTAAACAGCGGTGGCTGACCGCGGTTGCGACGTCCTCGAACTACTTTTCCGTCTCGCCCACTTGGCCTGTTTGTCTTGTTTGCAGATTCTCACGGGCAGAACAAACACAGAGGCGCTACATGCGAAGCCTCTGCAGGCTGGCACTTACTGTGGGAGAAAGCGCGTCTAAATGGGAAGCCAATGGCACAGACTCGCACAAGATGGAAACACCATTAGGTAGGCAAACACTTTACCGAGATAACTGCTACCTGATTACAAGAGGGAAGCGTAGCCATGGTTCTCCTTTTTTTTTCATACTGTATCAACACTTTGGGAAAGCAAATATTTCAGTGACTACCCTCGCCGCGCTTTAATCCATATGGCGCATTCCGCGTGTCACCACGGATGTTACACTCCCCGGATGGGTTTTCAGAATAGGAAGAACTGCTCTCTATAAGCAGTGCTCACCTGCTCCGTGCTACACAATGAATATACAGAGGTCACACACCATATCACACCAGGGCCAGCATCAATCCTTTATTAAATTACCCAGCTATCTTATTTTCTGTCACCACGCTGATATGAGGGTTATCTTTTTCATTTATGTAGCGGATTTTCAGGGGATTATGCATTAAAGATTAGGGGTGTGTATACCTCAGCACAACAAAATGCAATACCTCAGACAGCGCATGGCTGATGTGTGTTAAGGAAAAGGAGGTGCTATAAAACAAATCTTCAGCAGCCAGAACCGGACAGGGTTTATTCTCCTCAGACAATACAAGCTGTGACTATACAGAATGCTTCAACCCTAAAATACTGTGGTAAGCAATACAAATCCCTTGGACAAAATGAAATGTATTAAACATGTGGATTTCATAAATCTCCCCTTCCTCGGTCTGGGTCAGAGGTATATTCACTGTAGAGCTCAGCAGGCATTTTTTTTTCTTTCCCCAGCATTGTTACACCGAGTCGCAAGTGCTCCGAGTGGTTTCAAAATGAATGTCAGCAAAAGCTGCATGTGTACGGCAAACAGCAGATCTTCACACTAAAATGGTTCAAATCACTTACCCCTGCTACTTTATAAGAGTACAACACTGGTGAAGGGATTTAGGGGTGTGCTAGAGGAACGCTGCAGCTGAAATAGTGAAGCGGGATCTACATTGTAAATGTGAAATCGTCTAAGATGAACAGTTCCAGATACTTCTCTAAGCTCACACTCTACAGTACAGACAGTTTGAAAAAAAAAATGCCATTCAGATCCGAGCACAACACTGTTAAACACCCAACTGGGATCCCTTTAACCTTGAGTAACATACCAAAGGTAGAAGCAGCCTGGGGCTATGGGGGTGACTGGCTAGCACAACTCCCAGTGCCATGCTGGTCCACAGTGGGGGCCCGACATGGCCAGATTGCCAGAGCGGCCAGGAGAGGTGGTACTACAGAGTTAGCGGGGACTGATCATTCATCTGCCACAACATTCATTTAAGTTGCTTCATTATCTGTTTGTTTTGTTTTCCAAACGATTCTGTGCTGGTAACCTCGCTGAGGAGAAATAGCACCAATGTTCACCTTGTGACTGATAAAGCATCTGTTGGCGGTTCGTTTGTGAGACGTTCCTGCTAATTATTTAGCTAGCTTGATGGATAATATGTGATCATTAAAGACCAGTGCTAAGAAAAGGGAGTAATTAGCACTGCTTTGTGGTTCTTGCTAGGACTTGAAGTAGCACAGATACACAATTAAATATTTGCACTTTTTGGACATACCAACAGGCTATACAATTTGGATGTCAAACTAAAAGCGTATTAATGATCTATGGATGTTATATATAGTCGTGCTTCGTGCGTCTGTGTGTGCGAGGGTGGGGGGTGTCGGGAGGGTGCAGGAGATGAATAAAGATGGAAGATAAATTAGTGTGTGTGAAAGAGGATTTTCTTTCCCTCAAGCTCACGTTACAGCTGAAGCAAAAACAAATAATGAAGCCTACAACCTACGAGTCACTTCAGTCCCATTGTACGATTCAATCATTTTTGTGACAGCTGACGATTACTTCATCATCACATAGAGACAGATTAAAAAGTTGTCAAATTAAATATTAAAGAGGGACTGCAGGCAGTGGTGAATTTTTAAAGGAATAACACAGATTGGAGATGAAACGAGGCACCTATATGCATATTTCATGCCATAGGGAACAAATGCATATTTTTTTCCTCTAGGCCACCTACTTTGTAATAAAGAATAGTGAGCGTATAGATGTGGCAATGCAAGTACAGCAGAAATGATATGAAAGAGAAATTGGTTCTACATAATGATGTCAAAAGGAATACGGCTCTGCATGGTCATGCAGAATAAAGATAAGATTCTCTTTCTCCGTCAGTGAATATTTTGCTAATGGTTTCTTCATTTCCTTAAAGAATAAAGAAGTCAGCTTTGTATGAACCTTGAATGAGGTTTCTATTGAATGAAGTTAACATTTATCTTTCAATGGCAGAAGAGATCTGTTGAAAATACCCATGTGTGGAGCAGAATGCTGAATATAAAAGCTTTGTCATCTGTTGAAATAAAGATAAAGTGACAAGTGACAGTAAATGCTATCACATTTTCAGCAGAAGGGAGGTTTGAAGAGGAGAACAAAGCCACGAAATGCAATGCAGAGAGGGTTAAATCCCTGCAAAGAACAGAGAAGAGGCTGCATTTCACTAAGTCAGCATCGATTGGAGTAAACAATGACTGATCAATACGCATATAAAGGGCTCCTCCTAACAAAGACTTACATGCAGATTTCATATATTATATCTCTCAGAGAGCGTTTTCTCAAGCCTGTTGAATTAGCAGCGTCGCACCTTTTTTTTTCTCCTCTGAGCAGTTTTCTATTCGGTGCTGCTACATAGACGCACTCTTGTGTCCATACACACTTACTCATGCAATAAGCATCACTGTCACAGAGGCTTCCTTTCCAAATGGTTCAGCCTCCACCATCTGCAGGCGTTCCCAGACACACCGCTTTGAGTCTGCCATAATGATGCATGACTAAGTACAGTTAAAGTGTTGCAGTCTGTTGGCAAAAAGCAGTCAAGCACTTTGCTATAGTGTCACTCCGGATAAACCATACAGCTGAAGGTTGACGATGGATAAAAGGCGGTGACAGGCCTAGTGATGTGACTCTGTGTGCATGTGTGTGTGTGTGTGTGTGGATTCACACGTGTATGAGAGGTTAGAAACCATGGCACAGCAGATTTGTAAGTGTACTTAACTAGGATGTGAAATAGGGTTGGACACAGTGAAATAAAATGCTGCGCTGGAGTCTGTTGAAACTGGGACACGGTTTAAAAGTTATTCCCTCTGCCAATAAACACGCGGCCTCCCTCTAGAACTAAGGGGTTCACAAGAAACGCAGACTCATGGGTTTGGAAATATGTTTCGTTACACACATTTCTGAAAGACTGTTGTTGGCATAACATTGTCAAATTGCAATTCCGGGATGTTATTTTAACTGCTGACCTTGATCCACTTGGACCGTCTTTAAAAAATTGTTTTGCATTTGAATTATTTTGTGTAGAAATGATCATTACTTGCGGTCCATGTTTTTGCCAGGCTTATTTGGTCCTGTGCAGCCTAGTGGTTCACTGAATTTAGCAATAAGGGCAGCAATAAGCCTTCCTCTCAGCTCCAGTCCAGTCATTCTCCTCTTTTTTACTGTCTCCTACAGTACGCTTCAGAGTAGATATTCAGCGTACAGTGAATACAGAGAAGACAAAGAACTCTCCATTATACTGTACTCTGTTTGCCAAAGTCTTTAGTGTCAAAATGCTCCGCAGACTTTGTTGCTGCTTTGTCGAGTTCACCGCTGCAGCCGCTTTCATGTAAATGATCCTGAATGTTATTTTCTAAAGAATGCATTTTAAAGAGAAATTCTCATTTCTGCCTCTGCGTCTTGTCACGAACCCTTTTCTCTTCTATCTCCTCCCCCCTCTCTCTCTCCCCCCCCTACTCGTCTCCCTCCTGCCGCAGCCGTAGACTGCATAATTGATGCAAATACTGTCACTTGTGTCAGGAGTGGAGGCTCTTCTAGTTTACTTCTGTGCTACACTTTATCGGAGAACATTAAGTGGAGAAAGCGGTCTCATGCCAGGGGTGGAAAATCAGCTTGTCAGTGGTCTCATTCACAAAGCCATTTCTTCGGGATTGTTTCATCAAGGTGATTGAGAACAAAAAGAACGGCAGCAAATTCCAGCTTATGTTTCGGAGCCCTGCCACATACATTATTTATATTTGTTGCCCACCCCGGTCTCCCTAGCCATCTGAATACATCATTGCCTAATTCTCAAATATTTCTTCAGATTTGCTCTTATTTGTGCAATATCCTTTCCACATCAGCCACGCCAAACCATTAGGCTTGTAAAGCATGCCTTTTGTGTGTGACACTGACATGAAATTATAGATAGCTACTTTAAAGGAGTGCTAGGGCATGATGAGAAAGCTGTAATGGCTGTTGAGTGACTGGGGTGCAGTCACAGACAGAAACAGGATTTCATTTGCAACAACGATACAGGAGGAATTATGTAAAATGGTAACATTCCATGCCATTTAATGAGCCATATTCACTAATGTCGAAGTCTATGGTCTAGCAGTAATAAAACGCACCGCCTGCCAGAGCTCTGCCGCTACACTGTTTCTGTCTATTTCCAGCTACGTATGAAACAATGGTGCATAGCAGAACAGCCAGACATTTGCAGTTCTTTACCCCGCGTGCTGAATGCTTTGCCTTCAGAGTGAGGCGCTTGTCTGCTACCCTTTCCCCTCCTCCTCATCCTTCTCCTCCCTTTCACCCCCCCCCTTCCATGCTCTCCCTGTCCTCGTTTTTCTGGCCCTAGTCTGTGCCACAGATTAAGTGACTTGATCCTGCAAACATCTGAAGAATTCAGCTCCACAAAGAGGTCAGACAAAGGCCAGGGGATAGCCTTACAGGTCCTCCTCTATTAGCAGATCCACAGAGGTGTCATCAAGAGGAGCAACAAAGTCGACTCAAAATGAGCAGACGGCCAGCTGATGTTTATCGCGGCGCTCGTTATTAAAACTTTCACAGGCCGCGTTTGCTTGGACGCATGCCGTCGGAAATTAACGGGATAAATCGATTAGCCTCGGACTGCGCGGATGTTGTGTGCTGAGCTGCGTCAGAAAAGAATATATTTTCGGACTTGTAAATGGAATCTTTGCTCTTTGTCGTATCTTTACAGTTTTTATTTTTATTTCTTCACAAAACAATTTTTTCCTTTTTTTGCACAAACAAGTTCTCACTTGTGCACTGAAATACTCACACCAAGTGAGCCGCAAGTGCTGACTGTCTCTTTGTTTACATGCCACTTGATATAGATAAACAAAAAAATACCCCCATATTTTCCCAGCAATAGCGTTCACAAAGAATATCTGGGGCTCCTAGAAAAACATTTCAACTGTAATAAGCTTTCTCCATGAGAGTCTGAAACATTTCAGAGCGCCTCTTTGAAGCACTCACTGTGTTGACTGTTCATACAGACAGTGCTTGGAAAGTCTGAGCGCCATATCGCTGTAACCTCTCACTGCTTCTGCATTAATAATTAATAGCCAATGTGAGTAAACACCACTGTAGATACAAGAATGTCCTTAACAACGCAATCTCTGCTCTGCTCCCACTTAAAGCTGTATGCTCAACAAATTTAGTCGAGCTTGCAGATGCATGCTAATGCATGTATGTAGCGCCAATTCCAGCGGTGCCTTCTGTGTATATATTCGTGTGCAACTGAGCGCTGTTTGGCATATTTACCTAAACTGATTTGCTCAGTTGTGCAAAACCTTCACACTGGAGACGGATTCAAGCAGGTGGCTTTATCTTTCATGCCACAGACTCCCATGTGCGGTGAGACCTGCTCAGGAGGAGATTTGGAGGTGCTGCTCCTGCGCAGTTACCCTTTTGCTTACAGGCAACACGCTGTGAGTTTACAGCTAACACGGCCTCATTTATATTACTTATAGTGAGCAATGTATGTGCAGGGCCTGTAGAACATGCTGACCTTGTCACTGTTAGCGGCATCTCTCCGTGCTAGTGAGGAGCCTGTTCAGGTATTGTTATCCAACCACTCTGTGGCTTCCTGCTCGTGTTAAAGGAGAAGTTAATGGGAGTAGTACAGTTGCTTATTGAATGGCTGAACAACATAACATGCCCACTGAGCTCTGATTAAAAGATTTTATTACACATACAGCACAAGCTCATATCACAGCACTGCATAATATCTGGTTTTGAAAACCCCAGCTTGCTTCTGAATATAAGAGAAATGAGATGCTTTATAATATATAATATAATGCATACACTAATCATATTACAATGGCTGTGCAAGCATCACCAGTGAGCCTTATTTAGCTTTTGGTGACGGAATATGAGCAGCTATTCAAAATTCAGGAGTTAGGAGAGCGTCTTTTATCTAACTATATATCCTCATTATTTCTAATAGCACTTCTGAAGGCTAAAGAGTAGAGCAGAGCATGTTCTCTTTATTCTTCAGTCACTGACAGACATTGCCAAGCACTATGGGTTAATGTAATATCACAGTTGGATGCCTCCTCAACTCACTTACATTCCCTGTTAGCTTAAAAGTCTGTCCATGAAAAAAAGAGGGGGGGATGCAATGCATGAAAGGATGTGACGATTGTGGGAGCTCGTAATGGCAGAGGGCCCACAAATTACACCATAAAAACAATCTTTCAAGGACCCCTTAAGAAAATAAGTTTAGTGGGATAAAAGCATATTATTTTTTTTTTTATTCTAAATAAAGAAATGCATCATTATAATGTTTTCGCATAAAATCAAAGGGAAACAAGAGATCAAAAAAATTCACATGTGTGATAGCTACAGTCCCGCTTTGTCGTGGGGAATTGCCGGTCTAAGAATAGAAAAACTGACTGTAAAAAGTCCATGGTTCATCTACTGAGACTGGCATATCAATTAGGATTCTGAATAAGAGTGTAATTGAAAGCAACAGGAGCAGAAAGAAGCGGAAATTCATCAAGGCAAGCATGGAAAAGCACAAATGAGTTCCGAGCGAGACACAGAGAGCCTTGTCCCTATTCTCCTGCTCTGTCTTTGCCCAGAACAGATCCACCTAATCTCTCCCGCCATTACCAAACAATGAAATTAGCAACCAAACAACTCCGCCCGCTGTAGTTTCCTTTAATAATTCCAAGCGGCCTAATTGTTTTACTAGAGGTACAAATAAATATTTCTCAGAGAGTCTCCCTTTCCAGCCACAGTAGATTCATAAACTTTGCGTTAACGGCGCACTGGGCGCTCAAGTCTGCAGCCTAAGGGGCCCCAATAAGTGGTAAATCTAGTTTTATAAAAGCAAGCGAAAAAAAGGAGCTCACTGTGAAGCATTAACCAATTACTGTTAGCTCATCAGTCACAACCTGTTGCAGTGGTTCATCGCCTTCACGCAATTTTGAGCAAACTAAGAAATAAAAGTGCTGCCGGGGTCAAAGGTCACCTTGCTGGGAGTTTTATAGGTAGGTTTTATTGGGTGCGCCGGAGCTCTGAGCTTGTGATTGCTTTGCGGGGTCTGGTTTGCCGGACGGTTGCGTCTGGGTGTTCCTACAGCCCTCATCTCTGCTGGTAAGCGTGCACGCTGGTGCAGGACTGCCACACAATCATTGTACCATGGCTCCACTGTCACTAAATGGCACGTTCTCTGAGCCCCAGTCCTCCCTTTCCTAGGCACGGGCTTCTCCAGCTGCAGCCTAATTTCCTGTGACTTGCCTAATTACTGTAATTAAGGATTAATTGCCATTAATTATTCACACATAAGCTCATCGCAAATCATGGGGTAAATGTCTTGTGAAAGCTGCCATACAAGCCATGTATAAACACACTAGGATGCTACAGGCTGCTGAATCGATCACTCAGCCCTCTAGCAAATACTCCACGCCACACTTAGAAAAACAGCGATAACTCTCCCAAAAATCAACAGCCTATTCAGGTGATGGAGGGATCAATTCACATGCTTTATTCATCTCCGCTAAATTCTGTTGCTTCCAAACAGCGCTTCCAGGATTTCCAAGGCATCAAACAGAGGGAGCTGTCTGCGAAATATTCCGTAAACACTAACTTTTGATTTTAAAAAAAGGGAAAAAAAAGCGTCTCGACAGAGAAGAAAATGTACGTGAAATAGATAAGTTGAGGCTAATTCTGCTCTAATCTGCTTCTGTCATCTTCCGCTTGATGTCAGCAGCATAAGAATCAGTCCATTAAATCTGCTATCTCAGCAAAGAGGTGAGGAACGCGAAGCTCTAGCAGAAATTGTCAATGATTGAGGTCATTCACTGACAACCCTAAGGAAATTTATTCATGTGCTACTTTACTTTTCATTGTCTCTCTAAATTTTATGCTCAGTTGTTTGGGGGGGGGGGGTTCCAGGAACACGGTGTGATGGTTTTGCGACTGCGATGTTGCGGGACCTTCTGGTCCTGGGTGGAGGGGGAAAGTTGGACAAAATTCGGACAATTCCCAAGCAGCTTTTTTTTGGAAAATACTTTTTTCTTTTTTTTTTACATTAAGCATCATAAAACCTCAATAGCCTATAATGTAAATCTGCTGAGCAGGAAATGTCTTCCAGGGACCTGCATGCAAACAGTATTTAAAGTGAGACATTTTTACAAGGCTTTAAATCAGCAGCGGAGCCATGTGTTGATAGAGAGAAAGAGAGAGAGAAGAAAAAAAAGGAGAAGTAAACTGTGTGGTGCGTCACACCGGTCCCACCACATATCGGCTCCTCTGTGCTTTTTTTTTTTCCTTTTGGATAAACACTGGCCACTGAGTGGGAGGTGGATGGAATGAGAAGGGACTAATTGCTGGACCAAAGGCAGATGTGGCAGATTAATGCAGGAAACAGCTTCATTTTGGGCGCATAAGTTTGTGTGTTTGATTTAAACATTTATGTTAATGGGCCTTCTGGCAGCTCTTTAATGCTCTACACTCTCTTGCAAACAGCCACTTTGCAAATCCATCATTGGACCATCTTGAAAAAAAAAAAAAGAAGAAAAAATCAAGCTGCACAAGGAGAGGGGAAAAGATAACACTGATCCAGATCAAGACAAGGGGATAACAAGGCTTGGGATGTACAGAGGCAGCTTGAGCCAATGCCGGCAAAATTTCTCCAGATCAGCATTATCGCAGCCAGAGTTTAATTTATAGAACTGAGCCAGTCCTGTTTTATGCGTTTGTTAGATTAATGTGCCGAGCCATAGTTTTTTACTGCTATAGCCTTTGATCAAGTTCAATTTACTGGGCTTAACCTGCGGTTCAAGCGTAGTCTAAGATCCATTTCGAGTCATTATGTGAAGCCTCTACTTTCTTCATCCGCCACTGGGCTTCAAGTCCCCGTAATTAAACACAAGTTCAGAATATCAAATCTGTCCCCCAGTGTTGATGCTTCTTCCATGACCCTTTGCCGTAGCGTATTCGTTTCCTTTTATTTCGAGCCAACTTTTATACCTTTGTCGCCTGCCCCTCAAATTAGCATGTGTTAATTGTTACTTTATGAGGAGTGCAGTGCTGTGATAAATACCACTTTTCACTGAGACACAAGAGACAAGTGCGCACTTGCAGCTCGGTGTTAATATGGAGATATGTTGTACAATCAACGTGTCACCGCTCTGTGCGACTGCACGTGAGTTACAAGATCCCACAACCTGCGCTTTCTGCGGACCCTGCTGCCCCCACACATTTCACACTCCTAACCCCCCGTCCCCCGCGTGACACCTCCCAGCATACGCATGCATCATCGCGTCATTGATGCCTAATTGATACTTCCCTATTTATTGTCACCTACCCTCTCTGTCAGCTGACTTGGCTCTCCGTGTCGCTTTGCATTTATGGACTCCCAGTTCGCTTGATCTCAGTAATTAGAGTTTATGTGCTAATTGGTGTAAATACAAAGATGGGAGTTGCAGGCGAACACTTCACACCGCGGCTATAAATTGTGGCTCTGATAAGTGTGGGTTGTAGTGCTGAAGGGATAGCAGGAGTGTCTCTAGGAAACTGATATTTCAATCACCAACCCCCGTCTTTTTTTTTTACACAATCAAAGTGCTGCAAAGCGTGAATAATATTTAGATAGCTTAAGACATCTTCACATCTTCAGCCTTTGAAAGTCTCATTCACCTTTTGATGTCAGGTGTCACACTTCTACTGTCCGGACCAGGCTGTCAACTTAATTGCGACGACACGACAGTGTTTTATAGATATGGAGAGATGGTTAGCCATTTCTAACAGAGCCGCAGCTTCTCCATTCTAGTGAGAGTAATGTTCAGTCAAAGGCAGTATAACGTATATAGTACCCACACTTTTTGGTTTCTGGTGCCTTCAGGAGAAAGAGGGTGATGGTTTGGCTTTTTACACTACTGTACGGTTACAGCAAACTCCACTTTCAGAATATTCATTTTTAAACTGACTGTGGTGTTGCTGAGGGGGAAGGCTGAAAAATAACAACTGGTTTGCAGGTCCACGGCAGAAAACATGTTAGTTTCACTGGAGAGGTGCTGCAGTTTCTTTACACTTTTTTTTCCCTCTTTGCCTGTCCTCATGTCTCTTTCTGCGAAAATAGCACAATACAGTGACTTATTTTGCACTAAGAGTCCAATGAATGTCGGCCTTTTTTTGTTGTTTTTCTTTCACATGAATAATTTGACAGTCACACGATGATGAGGTAAGCCCAGAAAGGTTAAAAAACCATAACTGACATTGTACAATTTTTAGATGGTGTTGTGAAAAAACTTACACATTTTGATGTTATAAAATCTAACAGGGTATTAAAGATGAAGAGAAAAAAAATAGCTTTGGGGGCTATAAATTAGACTTTTTATCGTCATACAATAAGTTTTAAGTGTAAACAGAAGATGAAGTTAATCCTCATTAATCATCCTAAAAGTATAATAACCCTGACATCAGTGCAACAGAGGGCTTTACTTCAGAGGGCTGTAAACAGAGATAGGAGTGGATCACTGTTGTAGCTGCTATGGAAAGAATTATCAGTGAGATGCGATTTTAATCTGTAAAACTCAAACCAACCTGTTTTTAATGTGTGCCGATGAGATCATTTATAACGTCTGCTCAAAGCTACAACATATATTTCCTTTCTCGAGCCAGGCGCTTCCAAAAATGCTCAAATCTGAAATTATACGACAGTTGTGCAGATATCAAATAGCAAACTTTCACGCTTGTTAAAATCGTGGCTTAACCACATGCTTTTCACATGCAAACACGCAGATGCATGTTCCTTTATCCCCGTTTCATTTTCAACTCGGTTCCTTTTAAACTCTGTGTTGTCAGCAGATGTCCTTCTAACGGAGACAAAGAAAATGAGAGGGGGCTGGATATCATCAGCATAGAAATGAGCCTCCTCCGTGGCCCTTCTAAGGCACAGCCACAGTGCCGCTCCAGCCACTACACTACCTTTTCAACTTGCAAATGACAGTGTCACCAAATGCTATCCTTCCATCAATCAAGTCAGGGGGGTCATGAATATACAAAAGGCAAAGCGGAGACTGGCTGCCTCCCGCAGCTCTACTTGGCCCAATTATACAGGCTCAGCTTTCTCCTGTGAGCTTCCACTTTTTGTTTCAGTCTAAAGGGTACAGTCCAAGGCAGCCCCGGGCTTAATCAAGGTAGGTCACGCATACTGGACCTCTCAAGTGGACTGCAAATGCAAGTTAAATGTGGACACCAATCATCTTTCTTTTACATCATTACTGCTAGGGGGCAAAGACAGCAGGGGTCAGCTGCGCACCCCTTTTTCTGTGCACACTCCCATGAACTGAAGTCGTCCTCTTTACCCAAACACAAGACCCTACCACTAAGCCGTTGCAGCTCCCTCCTCTGCTTCTCTCTGCCGCAGCCTGCTTGCCCCTTTCTTTACCCCAGCTGTCAGATCATAGTAGTGAATTAGCATTCTAACAGATTCGCCTCAACCCAGGGATGAATTAGCACACAGGAGTAACTAATGACCTCCCTGCTGAAAGTGGACCTTATAGTCGATGGCACAGCTGATCAATACCACAGCTTCAGCTCAGTTTACCTGCTCTTCTCTCTTTTTAGTGCTTTTGCAGCCATGGAAAAAGCTTTCAAAGACACTTTAATTCAAAACATTACTTGGGGAATTGCAAAAGCTATTTGCATTCATGTCTGTCTGAAGAAGAAAATGGCACAAAATTCATCGATGCAGCTGAATGGCGACTGCTCTGCGCAAAGTCCGCTGGTCAATAACGTCTCATTGTTACGTATTCATTATGATACCAAATGTAAACAAGATAAATCCACGCAGTAGTGTAAGTAATGGTAATGTGACCAGATAGCATCAATCACTGAATGCAGCGTTTGTGTTCTTGCTCTGTGTTGACAAAGTGTTGCGAGAGCTGACCAATCAATCATCTCATTAAAAGCCATGATTCTAATTGTTTTTGATGAGTGTAACACTGACGCAAAGGTTAGACCATTTTGTTTCAGTGAAAGGCGTCTGACTGAACGAACGCGTTATAAATTTGTCAAGAGTGACACTGATGAAGCAGGAGTGGACTTTCTTACCAAAACACTTAACGATGATTTCGTTCTGAAGAAAGTATCTCTCCGCGTAATCACACGTTTTCTACCTAAGCGAGACGAGCCACTGACATGCCGTGCACAAACATGAAAGGATGTAGGCTGTCAATGTTGTTAATCGAAGCTCCAAGCCCTTTGAAAAACACATTCGAAAATAAAGAGTGTCAAAAAGAAATCCGAAAACAAGGAGCCCGAAATGAGCTTTGATCAGCTGTTTTGATGTGCCGGTGAAAGAGAAGCGGTCGGCCTACGATGACAAGTCTCAGAGGACTACGAGAAAGCAAAGGGTTAATGTGGCTGGTAAAATAAATTACTCTAAATATGTAAGTGGACGTTGGAAGGGGCCCCTGCAAGAGCAGAATGGGTTTGGGTAAACCAACAGTCTGTCTGCAATAATTTATAGACAGCTATGATAAATACTATTTGTCCATGACAGTCACATGAAATAATAAACCATGGCTGGCTATAAACATTACTAAATCCTGACACTATTGATTTATAATGTCTAACAGTGACATCAAACCAAACAACTGACAGAAACAATGCCAGGGCTTTAGGAGCAGTTTGTCAACTATTAATTCTGTCAAAGGGGGTTTTGCTCTAAGCCGAGGGAGCTTGTCTTGCAGTTGTCAATCCCTTTGCTGGAAATGACTGCAGCACGTCTGCGGGTAAGGGCCCTAGGCGCTGCTCCGTTAGCCCTAATTACCCCCATCCCTGCCTTGGCAACGACAAGACCAGCCTCTATTTAAAATGCATGTTAATTATGCAAATTATTAATTGGGCTGGTGCTTGAGGATTTGTGTTTATGCCCGGATTAGAGTTAATAACTGTATCAAGCTACGTTTTAAGCCTGACCTATGACAAGTTATGCTGAGGTGCTGAAAGGGATATTTTCCAATACATTACCCTCTCTTCTCTTCCAAGTCCGTTCCCCATTACGGGAGGTTGAATAAACGGCACACAAATTCTCTTACCTCGCAGCAACACCCAGTTTGGATCTACACAGTGTGCTATCGTTGACACTGCTGCACCATAGGGCGCTTATACAAGATCTTTTCAGGGTACAGCAATCTGTATTTGCTGGTAACCACTATGATGCACATGTAAGCATGTTTTAAAAAAAAAGAAAAATCACACGAGCATAGTCACATAAAGAGCAGAGGGTCTTATTTCATGGTGATCCAGGAGTAGTTGTCAGGCTAATTGCACACACCTGTGATGGGGGACCACACATGCTCTGCCACCACCTGCCATGGGCAACAGTCAACGAAAGCCTTAACTCTCCTCACCCAGTTCTCAAGTTCAAGCAAAGATCATGAGGCAAACCTAAAATGTCTCGTAGTTTGTTCCAGTCGTACGTGGAGGTTTCATTATTTTGACTTTCGAATAAATAATTCTGGTTATCTCATTTTATGTATGTCACCATTGAATGGCATACATCAGGGTGGCATATAAGAAACAGGAACATTTTAGGAAAATCTCTAGCACTTTAAAGTTAAACAGTAAACAGACTACATGGGGTGTCAGCCAGTCAGCAGTCTTTCTACTTCCTGCCATGACTGAAATGGTTAAGGGTGCATTAAGCTGTTTTGCTCAATGGCCCTTGACCAATATAAAGAAGTACTGAGATAGCATGTTCTGATTTATGCCCTGTGAAGACATTATCAATGCATCCAAGCACATGCATAAAGAACAACACACAGGGTGCAGGAAAAAAAATCAGTAGATAGATAGATAGATAGATAGATAGATAGATAGATAGATAGATAGATAGATAGATAGATAGATAGATAGATAGATAGATAGATAGATAGATAGA
>NW_005187434.1:2907751-2915039 GCF_000239375.1 Pundamilia nyererei | reverse complement strand
GATAGATAGATAGATAGATAGATAGATAGATAGATAGATAGATAGATAGATAGATAGATAGATAGATAGATAGATAGATAGATAGATAGATAGATAAAAACTACTACAGCACAATCTGCACAACAACAAAAGACTAAATAAGCCCAATAAAAGAGAAAAACCTGTAAAATTGCAAATAGACTTTCCATTTATTTTCTAGGGAACCTTTTGTTTGTTGGATCTAAATTATAGCTTGATTAAAGTCTAACAGAGGGCTACAGTAAATCCTGTGTGAATGTTTGCTGCAGTTCCTCTAAAATGGGAAATATTGATCAGTATGATTTCCCTGGGTACTAGAGAGCTGTAGAGGAAGAGTGAGAGACATTATTTAAGGGACATGGAGCCTAAGTTGGGGGGTTGAAGAAAAAAAAAGTGACATTATTGTATATGCCTTGAAACATGACTTAGTCTGAGTGGCCTTTGATGGTAAGGCAAAAAGGTAGTTCATCATCGTCTGCATGGGAACCAGGGGGGTGGTTGTCTTGTGTTGATTTTACATTATTAATTTGAAGCGCACAAGGTCATCTGGGCCCGTATAGTCATGAGAACCGGTTGTTATCTTAACACAGCTGTCGAGCTGCATCTGCATTGACTGATTATGCCATTGATTGGTAACAGTGTGAGAAGGAAGCCTTTAGGATGTTGCTGTAAAATCAGGGTATTTTCAGTACCACGACAGCTTCCTCGCTACCAAAAGCCTCGACTCCAAACAGGCCTTGTTATTTGTATGTACTGAATTTTCCAGCACTGTAGCTCCAGGAGTATTGTAAAAACCATGCCTCAGACACCTTCAATCTGCTGTAAGCAAATCAAATGTAAATGTCAAATTATTGTAAACATATGCTAATGCAGAAAAAAAAATCCATGGGGGGGAAGGTGGTAGTGGGGGAGGGGGGCTAAATAGAAAATAAACATTACAAAAACTGTGAAATCTTAAACAAAAGGGGGTTGAATCCTGAGCAGCTGGCAGGGAATGAACTCTTCTGGAGAGGGAATGCCAGTTTCAGAGCGCCCCGAGCATCGATTTGGAGCCAAGGCAGTAAACAGCTTTTATCAGCAATAATGATGGCATAATCCCAGCTAAAGAGGAAAGTAGCATATGGTGCAAAGCTTACAACTGCAATCCCAACAAAGTAGGGGGGATTTTCATCACTTTGTCCACTTGAAAGACACTCTGCCAATTCATTTTTTTTCAAGGATGATAATCCAAACAGTAAAACTAAAAGGGATTTGTTTCCTCTCATCTGTTGACTGTAAACCAGTGTTATTTATACATCTCCACCATGCAAAGTTATACTGAAAAGGCTATAAGCACACCTATGTGCTTTAAATTACAGCCACACATCAAATTATGGATATGGATAAAAATCTCTAAAATGAATTGCAAACAACGCATTAGCTTCGACCTACACAAAAGTCAGACAATCTTTGCTCCAGCGTCCTTATTTCAGCTGTCATCTTTATCGTATCCTCCATCATTAAAACGATCAAGTTCTCCTTTTGATCAGACAACCAGGGCCAGAAGACAGCTCTTTCCCAGGAACAGTGTAACGGTGCCAAGTAGCACTCTAGACTGGCTTCAACCTCTGTCATTGATTTTCCTCCAAGCTGTGACCATTCATTGTTTGTGACATTCTCCTGTCGGCTCTTTAACACCCGTCAACCAAATCAATTTCATATTTTTGTCAATGCCTTGCAACTGGATGAGCCAGATGGGAAGGGATGTCACATGATTTAAGATGTCGATTCCTGGCAACAGTTTTATCTGCAGTTTTTGCAAGACATGGAAAGCTGGCACAATGTTTTTTTTTTAAAGATGCATAAGAACAGGAGAACATAAAAAAAGCTAGCATGCATCGCTGATCACTAATTAGTAATTAATTGATTACTTGATGAGTGTGGCCTTACTGTAGCTTCTAACATTCATTCATTCATTCATTTTATTTTGATTTTATAGTTCAGCCTATTTGCAGATTTTGGATGTAAAACAAAAACAGACTTTTGCAGCACAGCGTTATCTTCTGAAAACTCCAGCTCCAAAGAAATATAATCAACAGAATGTAAGTTAACATAAGTTAATATAAAGTTCATGTAATCTGATGTTAAGTTAAGCGGTAGGAGTCATCAAAGGGAAACCAAACAACAAACCAATTTGCTCAACTCACAACAAGTCACTAAATCTATTCTTTGTCTCTTTGTAAGCCTAGCAGACCATATGGCATTGCCCTCCATTATAGTCTCAATATCACGCACTAACAATGACAACAATAATAGAAGGGGTGACCTTGACTTCCCGTCTGGACTCTAAGAATAATATTTGATAGCAATATTAAGTGTAACAATAATGAGATGAATATTCCCCATTTAGTGCAGACAGCTTTAGGACAAATTCTGAAGGGAGAGCTGCCTGCTGCAGCTACATGCTGGTCACTCTTAGTTGTCAAGGCTGATTTATTGCCTCCTAGCTGTTCAATTTCACATTTTGTCCTCGTCATATCCCCGACTCATGATCATTCTGCACTGACCCTTGTAGGGCAGGCAGGGAATATTGATAAAACAATTATCTGCTTGCCGTTCATTTGATTTTCCATTTCAATTACGGATTGGAGGAGGCAAAAAGAAAAGATTGCAGCATCGATTTTTTTTTTCCTACCTTACAACAGGAAGGAGGCGAGCTTTGATGGGATGCTTTAGTGACATGGAACACGGGAAAGAGAAGTGCCTACCAGCTTTGGGAGTTCTACTTCTCTTTGGATGATGTCATGGCTTCAAGCACTACAGACTGAATTTGGCATATTCGACATAGCCAATTAATAGTTGTTTCAAAGCTAAAATAATGCCCAGATTCTGTATTTTTAAATTTTTTTAAACATATTTTGGAACTATGCGTCCAGTTGACTAAAGATTATCTGACCAATTATTGGTGTTGATGATTCGGTGCGATGAGCGCAATAGGCTTTTTCTCCATGGGGGAGCAACATGTTCATGCTGCTGCTGACCTGCGGTAAACACTGTATGTGCCTTGCACTCTGGAGGCCAAAGGACCCCAAAGGTCATAGCAGTTTGTCAGCGATACCATTCCACTCTCTTCCCCTTTCTGATGGTCTGCCACTGTCTATTTGTCAATCTAAAATGACAACACAGTTGCATCATCCTTGTTTTTCCTGCAGCACTGACACAATGCTCCACCACCTCTGCATTGTGCAATATTGCACTGTGACGGAGAGCATACTGTGGGAATGATTTGGGGCATATTCAGAGACAGTGACAGATAAAAATCAAACCAAATATACAAAATACAGTAAATGATTCATTCATGCATGTTAAAAGAAGAGTTTCATTAAGAATAGGCTTGGCAAATGAATTCATTACGACATAAAATAAATAGATTCTTCTGTAAATGATTTGGAACATTGGTAATGGGTAAAGATCTAATGGGAATCCTGGTAAAATAGCCTTCGGGGAGCCTGGGAAAATCTGCCTCAGTGAAGTGGCCGGCTCTTGGCCAAAACCCTGTGTAGATGGGGAAAGGGGAGGGGGGAGGGAAGGGGATACACAGACTTCACAGAGATGACAGAGAGCGAAGTGGAGAAAAAGACAGACAGAGAAGGATAAGAGTGCAAGCGAGAACGCACTCTCAAGGAATCTCCAGCCGTGGATGGTTTTAAGTTCCACTGTTGAGCATAATCGTGTAAAAATGCTGAAGACTTGAAAGGGCTGATGATAATGCTATTGCTGTCCAGTGATCCAGCACGGTCACCGGCAGCAGCAGCAAGCCACAGCGCTGTACTACTTCCTATATCGCAGTCCGCTTCGGCGCACACTGCAGCTCCCAGGAGATTTCACATGGCTGACCTTAAATAAGTTTGGCTTTGATCAAAGTTTAGCTTTAGCATGATCAGTCTGCTTACTGCAGATCAGGGGATCAGGGAGATGAGACCCGGGGTAGGAAGCCCTGGCAAAGACTCCTTCCCAAAGCTCCAATGCACCCTTCCAACACCGGATTATGTTGAGCAATTAAGGTAATGAACTGGCTAACGTAACAGCACATAATGATCCTTTTTATCCTTGTTCTCTAAGGTGCCTCTTGTATTTTATCTGACACATCTTTCTCTGTATTGCACAAACAAAAAAAAAAAATCAATTTTGTACCCTGATGGTTGATGCTCCCAATGCAGGAATTGATATCACAAGTAATATAAGGCAAAAGAAAACCTCCACTGGGCATGCCTGTGGGTAATACAGGCAGTGTTCAGAAGCAGAGTGCTAACAGAGGGCCTCTTGTTCGCAGTTTGGGCAGAAAGTAGAGGCCAAAAGGAGAAAGAGTGCAAAAGTACCTGTGCAGACATGTGCACTTGCCTGCACTGGTGTACATTGGAGTGAACGGTCAGGCCTAATGTCTCTCTGTGTGGCAGTGAAAGCCTGCATTCCAGTTCCCCCAATCAACCTCCCACCCCATCAGTGCACGACTTGTCTGCCTGCTCCCTTTTCATTTGAACACATTTTCTAGCCAAAAATTTCACTTCAATCTCACCTCATCTCTCCATACTACATTAACCCCTGGCAATTGCCTTCCAAATGACCCCATTAAGCTGTAATTGCCTCAGCAGGCCTGCTCCCTCGCTTGTAATTCTGTGCAGCGAACCCACCAGACGTTCCCCCGGCATTGTTTCATGTTCTGGCTCCCATCAGCCAGTTCAGATACTGACCCCCACCCCCACCTTACCCACCCACCAACCGCTACTCCCCACCTCTTCTCTGTCGTGGCCAGTGCGCTGTTGGTGCTCACTGCTAGCAATGCCACTCTCAGGCTCTCCTCATCTCCGCAGTGGGCTCACAGAAGGGGTAGCATGCCCTCACTACTTCCTCCTTAACAGCCAAACTCGTCGTCACTTACACAAGTACATTTACTAGAAGAACCGCCAGATAAAATAAGCTCCACCTGGCTTTTTATCATGTCTTTCCCTCCATTTTATGACAATATTTGTTGTAACTTGGGAAAAGTATCAGGATGAAAGCAACGTGTTTGGCTTTGCCGTTCACAATCTCCCTTCACGTGCCCATCACACAATTAATATGGCATAACAGTTACATGTTAAAGCATCATTTCTCTCTTCAGTAGTCATTACGGTGCTGTTGGGTGCAGCGAGTACAGCCAGCGATGACACCCGCCGCGGCAACTCCCAGCACAACTTCACCTTTTCGGTTCCCACAAGGGAGCTGATGTCAGGACTGCTCAACTTTTTGACGAAGGCCTCCGCGGATAACTAACGTGCAAATGCGGATGGGTGGAGAAAGTGATCCTGACAGTGATGTATTGCAACTAGTTGCAGGTGTCAAAAAAGAAGATGCTCTGCCAGCCACTGGCGTGCGTGCAATATCTACAGCGTGTGCATGCATGAACACATCTGGGGCCCCTGTGCGTGTTTCCTCAACATGTGTCCCTCTGCGCGTCACGTACGCGTTTATATTTGTGTGCGCACTCACAGACGTTCGATGTGCACGCACGTGACTGTTGATGGCTCTGAGCCTCTATGGGTGATCTCGCGTGAGGAGACTCGGACTAATAATCTATTCAGTGTTTAATAAAGGGCATTTCTTCTTCTTACTCCCACTCTAGATTGGTTAGCTAATATAGGCTTTCTTTCACACGCTGCTACACAAACAATCAACTTAACACCATCTTAAACACCCTCCACCTACTATATATTTCATTTGTTTAAAAAACTTTAATTTTTTTTAAGACTGCTGAACGACATTACCAAAACACTTCAGCTACACTGATTTCCATTTTGTACACTGCAGCGCTTTACTGTGATTTGAAAAGTGGCTGCTAAATTAATTCTAAGCCAGAGATACACGAGCTTTCTCTGAGCACAGAAACCTTCAGAAATGCTTTAGATCATTTCATTCTCGTTGCCCGTTTATTTAAATTCATTCTTTTTCCTAAGCAAATGTTCCCAGGAATATCAAGGTGTTTTTGTTGCAAAGCTCTAACTGATCCAGGGGGATTTGCTTCCAACAGCCTGTCTCTCCCTCGCCTTTCAACACAAAACTCTGCGCTCCAATCAAAATGAACCACCAGGGACCCCCGCCGCACACCCTCCCCACCCGCCCCCCTGAGCTACGCCTGCATCGAGTGCTGTGATAGCAGCCTCTCTGCCATTGATCGCGGAGTTTAGCACGGAGCATGTACGCCACTGTTAGCAGAAAACAAAGACCTCTCTCCCTTTAATAGCGGCGCGCACGGCTAATGCGCCGTCCTCCGCTTCCCCATGCCCCGAAGAATGAATGAAAGAAAGCAGATAACAATTAAAAGGGTTAACAAGGGTCCACGTCTAGTCACAAGTCATCTTTTTCACACAAATCTTTTTACCTCAAAAACAGATTGATATCTTTTGGGAGCGCACATTCACTTGCCACCAGAGATAAAAACATGCATTCATGTCTTACTTCTAATTGTGTTCCACGTCGCAAATCTAATTGTAGACACTGAATTCAAAAAGGAAACACAGCTTTATTGATCCACCTAACACAGACCAGGAGGATCTCATGAATTAGGAATGAGATAAATCACCATTAACCCCAGAGAACCCAGCTTGTGGTCGACCACTGACACACTGCGCTGATCTTTTTTTTTTTTTTTTTAATATTTGGGATAATTCTGCCTCGCAACGTATAAATATAACTCTTCAGTGAATACAGCATGTGTCTGTTTATTAAATCAGGGGCTGATTTAATTGTGACAGAGAATAAATTCTTCTATTTTCTGCCTCTATAAAATTGCCATCATTTTTAATTAATTCTTAATTAAAATATATTACACCACAGCTTCTACCCATCTCTCTTGATATTCTAACATAATCAATTCAGAACCATTTACGTATCATTAATTAAAAGCTTTCCTCTCTCATCCTTAAAATCATAATGAGGGCCGATTCCTCATTAGTAACCTATAAGGGAGAAAATAACAATACAGTAGAGAATGGATGGCACATTGCACAGTGAGTCCTTTGTCTCGGAGATTTGAAAAAAGCACATTTTTAATGCTTCTCAATTGGATTTAAGAATTACTGAGTCAATTTTGGAGACTCAATGAGAATAAGTGAAGCAACGCAGACTCTCTTAGTATTAATTTGTGCCTCCATGCTGCGTGCAGCGGTGAAACTAAGTCAATCAGGATCATCAGTCAGGTTGATTTTTGCACTAAATTCTATTTAAGCTGCAAAGAACTAAAAAGCAGAATTAC
>NW_005187434.1:2888435-2907680 GCF_000239375.1 Pundamilia nyererei | reverse complement strand
TGTGTGTGTGTTGTGCATTTGATTGCATCTGTGAATGCTGATGCTAGACCAGTAAATTAAATTTTCAAACACTAGCACTTTTTATATTGAACCTTCAGACAAAAAAAAAAAAAATACGACCATTTTCTCAGAGTAATAAACAATTCTGTATGAATGTAAAAGCCATTTTAATACTTGTTGAAAAGCCATCAGCCTTCATAATTCCACTTAACCATAAATTCTTCTTTGGGGGTGGGCGTCTAAATAAACAGCGGCCAAAGATCATTTATTATCCAGACTTTAAAAGAAGCCAACGCGTTGAGACTATCTTTCCATCTTGAGCTCTCTCTTAAAGAAGAGTAATAATATCAAGTAATGATAGGTATTGTTATGCCGAGGATCAGGCGTATCCTGATTTTTATCGCTCGTCTCTCACAGGTGCTCCGGCGTTACTTGTCAGGACTGCATGTCTGGGTCTTCCACATGTCAGATAAAAATCGCTGCACTTGGTGTTTCGGCAGCCTGACAGCAATTTATTTGAATGTTTTGTCACACTGGTGTTGGTGCATTTTGTGTGGGCTGCTCACTGGAATGGCAACAGCTCGTAGCTTCCTGACACTCTCCAGCACTCACACACACACACACACACACACACACACACATGTTGTGCAGCATAAAATCACAGATGTACATGTCTACTCTGGGTAATTAAACCCGCTGTATGTTAGAAAATATATATATACAAATAGCTGCTGATGAACTTCATATCTAACAACCCATGAAGTAAGTGACACTACATGATGAGCACTATCCTTTTCAAAACTGTACTTTTTTTGCTCGCTGTGACCACGCACACACTCAGACACACGCACGTACACACGCACGCACAAAACCCACTATGAAACCCAAATAAAATGTCAAACCAGCTGAGGTCAACTACAGCCAGGGAGATATGGAGTCTATATTTACATGCAAACCCACTGCTATTTGCTCCTCCTATTAATTAAATAGCATCTAGGTAAGTAACCCACTTGATTCAGAGGATGTTAAACACAAACCTCACTGCAATCTTGTGATCCTCCGAGCTGACATGGAATATTGAGTAAGTTAATGAAATCCTCTCAAAGACAGGAACTCTATTTTTACACCACGATAATTAAAGTAGGGTACAGTTATAATTTACAGCTCTCGCTTAATTGCATAGGAAAAGTAAAATGGGAAGCCTACAGTATGAGATTAAATGTGTGTCTTTGTGTTTCTGTGTGTGTGTGTCACTCAAGAAGAGCGAATATAAAAAGAGCTTCCAGTGCAGCTACACAACGGGACTGTATCTTTTAGCATCGTGGAACGTATCAAAGATTAGGTAATGAAATATACACTCTTCTATTTTTCTGCTACCAGGCCCTTTGACAAATCGAGTACAATCCAAAATCTCCATAAATCACTATTAAAGACAAGTATATCATCACCGGCGCATATATCTTCCCCAGCCTGACCTGTAGACTAATGAGAAAAGGCCCAGACTATCTTGTCTGATTAATTAATTCAAAATGTCGGCTGTTATTCAAATGTGAGGCTGGTGTTATTTGAATAACACTTGACAGCGACGCCTGAAGAAATAATTTCTGGTTTGTGAGGCTGCAGCGGCATTACTGATGATGGCTCGTGGAAATGTTAGAAGCCGCCGAGTGTTTTCCCCCCTCTTTGCTTTCCCTCCCTCACCTTCTCAGTTATGATAGCTCCAAGAAGTATTTCATTACTTCAGCCGCCCCTTCCTCACAATTATGGCTCTTGCCATTTTTTTTTTCCAACTGTCCCTCTCTCCGTGTTTGTATTCCCTCCCACAGCCAGCCCAGATCTACAGGGCAGTGCTTTGGCTCTGCAAGAGACATGCTGGCAAAGAGGAAGGTCATGGTTTTTACAACTGCAGCTCCCCAATGCTGACAGCCCGTGCTGCCAAAGTGACACGCTCTGTTTGGCTTTCCCACGTTCATGGAGCTCCACAGCACTTCGTCTTTATCACGGAGCACGCCACACACACACACACGCACACACACACACGAACACGCACATTTAATCAGGCTCAGAGCTGCATTTCCTGCCAGTGTGCAACAAAACGATCACATGTACGGACATAATCACGAAATATCGTGACGGACACAAGCGGTTATTATCCTACTTGGTGGTGCACTTTTCCTTTTTATGTCTTTCTTTTTTTATTGCAAAACCCAGTGGATTGGGAGGGGGGGTGGATAGGCACTGGAGAAAGAAAACCGTGAATGTACGTGCTAGGGCCTAGGGGCAGCGCACTCCCCTCTATCGCTTCCCTCATCAAGCATGGATTCTAATCAGGGCTGGGGAGATATAAGACGCTCAGTCATTAAATAAATTAACTCTGCCACTCCATGCTCTCCTTCAGCACCCGTGCGAGGCCCGCCGTGCTCTGCATACTTACAGAGGCTCACCTTCACGCCATAACCTAGCATGCCTGCCAACACACACACACACACAGATGCACGTTAAGAACTCAACTTGAATATTTAGAGAAGGAGAGGAACCACACCTCCTGTCCCTCATCAACTGATGTTCCCTTTCCCATTGAAAGCTTTTACATTATTGGATTTCATTAAAAAAATTTTAAAAGAAGTCCTGTGGACATTTTAGGTATGTCCCACAGTTTAGCATTACAAAATAAAAAGAAGTGGAAAAAAAATCCAAGTGTACACATAAGAGATAAAAAAAATCTCTGAGATCCAAGGTTGATTCAGAGGGCTGGTGAGACAGCACAGACACGAGTTTTTTTTTGAGGATCTGTGCAGTGCGCTGCCATTCATCAACAGGAAGCAAGTGCAGTGACGAACAGTAAAAGAGCTCAGTGTCGGCTCGGATCACTGACACAAACAATCAAAGCTGACACAGTCTTCGTATAGCACCTGCCACTCCGCCAACACAAATAGATCAATATGAGGGGGAACTCATTCGCTGTTTAAAACTTATATGCGCGCACCCACATTATCTCCCAAAGCGGCGTGGTGTAAAAAGCGCACGCTTAATACATATCAATCACTTTGACAGAGGAAATGCTTATTTGAGGAGCCAACGTGAAGCAAATACACGGTGTCAGCAGAATGTCCGTTGTCAAAACTTGCCATTTGAATTTTCAGCCGCATTGTGCTGAGACAAATGTCCTTAGAAATCCCTTACATTGCAATTTAGATCATTTTAATGCACGCTTTAATTCTCCATTACTTAGAGAGGAAGTACCTGGGAGGGTGGAAACGCATTAGAGAAAGTAAGAAATGAACAGAAGGGTCTGGGGAATCTCTCGAGCAGACACAATTAAATATTCATGCGTCTCCTCCTAGGACACAACAGATACAGATCATTATCATGGCAACAGCACACCACCATTTTGTTCACACCTTTGGCTTGGAATCAATGGGCGTGCGTAAAATTCTATACGAAAAGAAGCCATCGTCAGGTCATCTCTTATTAACTCTTATTAAAATTACATTTGCTAATTTTTTTTTACGATTACAAATAATATTAGATATCAGATTCTTAACTAGAGTCAAAATTAAGACCAGTGGTTGAGCAGCTTTGCAAAAGGATCCATGTATTTGTGAGGATTTTGCAACGGGACAATATAGTAGGTCACAATGTTACTGAATGGTTCCAAAATTCATTACCAGTGCTCGGTATTTTCCTGCCTCTTGCTTGAGGATAAAGTAAGAAAAAAAAAAAGAATAGCAGTGTGTAATGTACTTCCTCCACTTTCTAAAGAGAGGAGAAACCAGCCTTTTTTTCCCTCCTTCTTTTTGGTTTTCAATCCCCCATCAAAGAGGAGCAAAAGGAGGGACAGCATTTCCCTGCTCGCCGTCATTAATCATAGCTTTCTGGGAGCAAGTGCATATTAATTTCTGTCATCCCAAACATCATTTGGTATTGTTATGCCACGGCTTAGTCCTCATTCACCAGCAGACGTCGGCCGTTCCTCCTGGTTTGAGGGAAGACAGGGCCTGTGTGGCTGTGTTTCAGAGCAAGAGGCCTTTATCCCTGGGGCTCTGACACCAATTAAGCCATTTCACCGAGAGACGAAAACAGGTCCCACCGTTTCTCTGTAACATGAGCCAGCACCTAGCTGCTGGCCCCTCGCCCTCTCTCCATTACTTCAGACGCAAAAATGAACTTCAAGGACTAAAGAAAATAAAAAGACAGTTAGCCCGGCAAATGGTTGCACTTAACTGACTGCTGACAAAATTACAAAGAAAGCTACTTAAGTCTTTGTCCACTGATCACCAGGAGTGCCAGCCCAGTTTCTCCATTATTAGCTCCAGTGACACATTTAGTTAAAATGATTTTAAACAGATATTTGAATTCACGGACGATATCAAAACAGTGTGATATTTATGCCAAAACTGATAAGAAAAATGCTGGGTGTGCACTTCCTTTAACACCCCCTCCACTCCTCCATCGTTGCCTTTTAGCAGGCAGCAGAGTGGAGCTTGTCTTAAGGCAAGAGCAGAATAATGCAAGGTTTGTTATGAATTAAATATTAGAAATCTTAACACAGCAGCCAATAAGAATTATTTGCCTTATTAAAGCAGCAGAAGACGCTGATTAAAATTTCATTGCATTGCAGTCTTTTTCCCATTTCTGCCTTCAATATATCATTCTAATGTATGAAACGTGGAACAATGGCATCTGGAACAATGGGGAGAGGGGCTACATTTTCAAGCTCGCAAATGTAGCAGAGACAGCAAAGAGCCCCTTTTTTTCCTTCCCCCGTTTTTGGAAAACAATCGTGTGTAAAGAGAAGAAAGGTGACGATTGTGTATAACGTCGCTTTTGTCACACAACAAGCCGCAGACCGCCACGGTGTCGAGATATTACAAATGTGTGCATTTAGTGACTGGTGGCTTTAACTCCTTCATCATTTTAGCAAGAGAACCGCATCACCTGTAACACCTTCACACACACACACACACACACACACACACACACACACACACACACACACACACACACACACATCCCCTCCAAAAAAAGTCCATCTATTAAAAAAGATTAAACACAGGCACAAAAAAAGCTAAATTAGGAGGAAATTCAAGAGCGCTGTCCATGTTCTTGCACTCACAGATGATGGGTCACTTAGTTGTCCACATGTAATGTGTACAAGAGTAAATGAACATCATGGTGTCTATTGTCCCATGAGGAAGACTCTTCCCTGAAACACTAGGGCTAATGAAATAGGGACCTATAAATAGCAGAGTCATTACTGAGAGAGGACTTGCTTTGCGCCAGTCTTTCACTGTAACGCTTTTTACACTAATAACCAGCTCTATGGCATTACATACACTTGGCCATCGGGTGACACAGTAATGAACATCACGACACAAGAGACTTGGAGAGTAATTTTAAAATAAAGTCTCTTTGTGACTTTATTTACTTACTTGTAAATAAACTCCAGCTATAGCTTGAAATCATATAGAATCACTACGAGTGTAAAGGAAGAAAAACTCATAATGAAATGTTTTTTCATTATCAGAAACGCATTAAAAGTGGTTTTAGATTTTGCAACAATTTTTTTTTCGTCAATACATTTTAGCCTATGAATAAATAAATAAATACAGATGGATATTTTATTTTGTTTTTCCCTGCTACATTTAACTTTAACATTTAAAAAAATGCAAAAATAAAAAGTGGAATAAATAAGTTATAAAATGGTTTACAGTCCAGCTGCAGTGACATAAAAAAAATAAAAATTAAAAACAACAGCAGGACGAGTATTTCTTCAAACAGCCAAAAAAAAAAAAAAGCGCAATATTTCTACAGGTGTCAAAATGTGACCCACCTTCTTCACGTTTGCGTCTGCCTCGTGCTTTTTGCATTCAGCAACAAACAGATGCCACAAAAAGCAAGAGGGGCATGCAAAGAGTCTCCAGCAGGCACGCTCCTACTGCTGTAAACTAATTTCAATCAATCCTTCCTTTTTGCATCCAAAGCAGCCTCTGCTGGCTGCCACCGCCTGAAGATAACTATTTCACCACCTCTGTCATGCCTAATTAACAACTCAGATGTACAATTCAGAAATTTCGCAATTAACCTACTAAAATATTGTTGGAGGATGCTAATTGTTATGCCAGTTGCCATAAAGGCTCATTTGCATAACGTATGTGCAAAAAACAATTATGAGCTGTTGATCGCGCAGGAGCCCGCAGAAAACGCTTGAAGCGATTCGAGGGGGAGAGAGGGAGACGTGTGCAAGAAGATGGGTGCGTGCGTGTGTAGATGGAAGGACAGCACTAGATCACCCCCCCCCCAAAATAAATAAATAAATAAATAAATAAATAAATAAATAAATAAAGATTTGAGGTTCTGTACGTGCAGATACCAGCCACTACAGCTGCAGAGACATCTATCGCCACAACACAAAAGCATTTACCCTTCCAAATGAAACCAATATGTATACTCTGTTTTTTTCCTCTTTGTCTGGCTCTCCTTCTTTTCATCTTTGATGATGGGGAAATGGAGGGTATTTGGGAGCTACTTAGATAATAGCCACATCTTCCTCGGTCCCCCTTGTGCTTTAGAAGGGGAAGCACTAGTGGCCCTGACACTGAGCCAGTCAAGAACCCAGCTGTGCGCAAGCCATTCGGCACAACACTATCTAGTCAGTGCAGCCGCATCACTGGGGCTCTCTGAGACAAAAAGCAGCCAAAGTCAATTGTGTCTGCTGCTGAATAGCTTTCTGTTCTCTGTCATGCATTTACTGGAGCCTTTTCAGGATGAAGAAAAACCCATGAGGTAGAACCACAAAAAAAAGAAAAGAAAAGAATTGACTAAAATAACATATATTTTTGTTCCCTAGCTCCTTAATTTTGAGGGGAAAAAAATTGTAATAAAAATATAATCATAATAATAATAATACAATTAGAACTAGTTTCCTCATTAACTTTGGCAGCACTAAAATTCATGCTCCCTACAGAATTCAGAAATGCTTACCCACTCAGTCCTAACTCTATTTACTTCAGGTAACACTTTTAGTCCGGCTTGCATGTGGTTAATTACAGGCTCATCCTGAACTGTATTTAGTGAGCACAGTCTTTCTCAGTCGAGCACCGAACACAGCGTGGACAGACCCAAATGCACACGTGAAAGCACGTTCAGCTCTTTCAGAAGCCATATCAAAAACGTGCACAAAAAAAAACACCAAACGGCGACACCGCCTCGACCTGTGAGTGCAGTACCCTCCCTAATCCACTGCCTCTGACACAGGATCGCAGCATTCATCAGCCTGAATCTCTGCCACATTCCCTCCCTCCTTCCCCTACCTCTCCAGACCCCCCATTTCTGAACCTGATGAGTCAAAGGTCACGAAAACAACAAGTCAATACGCAGCCAAAGAAGCGCCACGCAGCTGAGAGAGCTGTGGAGAGGGCTAAGCCTCTCTGTAGTACTCCATGATTTAGCCTGTAATAGTTTTCTGTAATCTCTTTCTATTGATTAAACCTCACATCAAAGAGGAGTCTTGCTACAGAACCTCTCTTTTCCTGGTCAGAAATACCATATGGAGGTAATCTTTCACCTTTGTTATTCTTGCCGCTCCCGCTGCTCCTGCTGCTGTGAGCCTCTCTTCCAAGCAAGAGAGCAAGACAAGGGAGTAGCCAGCAGGATAAAACAAACCCAGCACAGAGGAATAACTGCAAAACTCATCTGAATCGCAGGCAATTTTCACTCAATGCATTCATTGTCTCCTCATGAAGCCTAAGGGGGGGAAAAGGTACAGCGTGAATGTATCCTTTGTCCTAAAACAGTTAGAGACATGAAAGATTTTGATTTGTTTGTCTTTTTTTATGTATCAACCTAAAGGGGAAAAAAAAGATCACACACATGAAAGCACAAAGAACAACACTTGCCAACCAAATCTCACATTCAGCTTATCTAAATGCAAAACCAAGAAATTTTGGAGGAAAAAGCCTTCCTGCTAAAACACTCAATTTAGTGACAGGCAAATGACTTCATGCTGCCACTTAATCTCATTTCTTGCATAATGCTCTCTAATTAGCATATCAAAGTGAATTAATACTTCGAGGGCATTAGCAATGCAGAAATGTGCCCGTAGCTCTACAATAACAGTTAAAAGAGTGCCATAAACTTCCAAACACCTTGGAAAAAAACGCTTTGAAGTGTCTTGCTATTACTAGAAAATGCATTTTCTTAACCTTTCCGTTCCAAAACGCAATCATTTCAAAATGCAACTGAGTCTCGCCATCTTCGTCACAAAATAATACGAAAGCCAGACCTTAGTCTTACTAATCACCTGCACACCATGCAATAAGCCCTGATAACATGATACATGTGTGCAGTAATTACACTGATGATTCTTGGACCACTTTCAAATTTATTATTAAAAGCCATTTTCAGGCAGCGGTGGGCTCCATGGCTAAAAGACAGCGGCCCCATGTGCCATCTCAACAGACATGAAAGGGCCAAGGAAGCCTTGTGAATGATGCTGTAGGAGCCAGTGAAAGGCTTACTGTGAGCTGGAAAAGCAGACCGGTCAACAAGGCCACCAGACCAGCTGAGCTCTGTCAATGGCTAAGAGGGGGAGGCTGTGACTCTAAACCACAGGTTAACCATGCACACATACATACACACATGCACGCACGCAGGCTTGTGCTCACTCTCCTCCTCTGTCTCGTCTCTTTTTCACACTCACTTCTTACCAGGATCTCGATCAAACGTCCACGTGCACACACCAAACGATGTTGCTTTAAATAATTTCCATGCTAACTTGAATGACTCGAGTTCACACAGCTTAAACATTCAAACAGGAGCCATTATAACTTCAAACAAACAAACAAGTAAAACTGATGTGGGAAAGTGGTTTGGGTCTGAAACTAAAAATCACTTCTAATACTTGTTTTTTTCAGTGAGCTCCACATTCTACAATCGCAGCAACACTTCCGCCTCAAAGCTGGCATCGTGTTTGATCTGCATCTACTCTTTTTTTATTATTGCTCCGTCTCTTTCATTGCCTGAAATCAACAGGCTCACAAACATAGCAGAGCAGCTCGGCTAGACTGTGGACCCTCGGCCTGCCCCTGTGGACGCCACCTGTGTTGAGGAAGTTCATAAACTTTTATGACCTCCTTCAAGCTAATTTCCTCATAAACCGCACAAAGGTCACAAATCTGACAAAACACCAGGTTTACTCCTTTTTTTTCTAGTAGAGTCAAATTCGTTCATCATTTTAAAAATACATATTACTAGAAAAATAAATAGCTAACATACAGGAGAGTAGATATTTGAAGCACCTGTTCAATAAGCATTGTCTGCAAAAAAATTGTCATCAAAAAGCCAGCGTCCTTATTTAAGAAAATAGACCATAAGGTGTAAAACCAATAATCTCATGGGATACAGGTTTGGACTTGAAATAAAAAAAACCCACAAAGTTTAAGCTATAAAAAAATGAACGCTTGTAATTACAACTCTCAATAATATATGAATGAAGTGTGTGTGCATGCTAAAGGTTTTCAATCCTAGTCCTAAAAAACAGAAATAACAGTTTATGCTCATATAAATATATAAAAAGAGGATTTTTTTTATTATTATTTCACAATCCTTTTCTCTAACTAAGCTTCCAGGAGATGTGTTGTTTGCATTTTTCAAGATTAACCATCCACCTTTGCAGGAAGGCTTTCATACAACTGCAGTCGAATTATTAATTCTGCGAGCCCATCGTATGATTTGACTAATAAAAAAATCTCTTATAAGTTGATGGCAAAACGTTGTCAGGTTTTCCAGCATGGATTCTGTGTGATCTAGGATATGTAGAGCATATGCTACGGGACTTCCCCAGCCTCTTCACTGGCAGGGTGGTGAGTGTGAAATCTGGAGCGCACTTTATGTTCAAATCCAAGCAAACCAGTGCTTTAAAGCACACTTGCAGAAGAAAAAAAAAGAGCATCTTCAGTGGAAGAAGACTCTGCCTATTGTTCCGTGACAACGGGAGTTTCTGCGTGGTACGGTGACATATTTTTAAAAAGTGACTGATTCATTCGGTCAGATGTCACCTATAACCTGGATGCAGGCTGTCATCAGCTCACTGAGAGGTAAAAAAAAATGCCTGTGTTTTTATTGATTCTCCAATTGCATGTATCACTGTAACGATGGAGTTTATAGTTAGATATTACAGTATTTTAGACAAAGATCTTACCTGTCTTTTCTTTGATTTCACAGAGAACGCTGAAGAGTGCTGGTTTCATTCTGTGACAGTTCAGTCCGTGTTTCCTGTTTCAGTATAAGAGAAAATAAAATACTGAAATAAGTTCACTGATAGTTCACATGTCTGACACAAACAGTTAATAGGGTTGGACACGCTTTTAAGTTTAGTTGCCACTTTAATAATGCCTTCCAATGTTCCAAGCCTCTTCTTCAGAAAGTTAGCATTTTCTTCTAAAATGTATACTGTGTCATAGTATTCTTATTTTTTTTAAAAACACCAAATAACACCAAGCCCTAATGTAAATATTAGTCTCAGTGGCAATTCCCTGCATAACATGAGCCCACTGGCATTAATTGTGTTTCAACACCACGTAGACTTTTGTAGATGAATGAACATTTATAAAACACGTGCTCACTAGGACAGTTTAACTAAAATGCTGTGCTTCCCTCAGTGGCAACTTTCACTGTGTTAAAGCTTTGCGAGGCAATAAATACACCTCAGAGTGAGATTATCATTAAAGCCACTCCAGCCTATTGTTGTACATTGGGGAGTTAAGTTAAACGGGCCACATCTCAATAATGATGCGTTCGGCGTTTTGTTTTGTTTTTTCTTTTCTTTTTTTGGTGTGGCGAAGTTAATAAAACATATAAATCAACCAACTTTGCTTGCGCCTCGTCCAGACTTTGATCAGTTATGGTCATTATTTGATGCAGAATGTCACCAATGTCTTGTTTTCTTCCGTCTCCGTCTGTCCCATCGTGTCCATGCGGAGGCGGCAGTGCCATGCCTCCTTGTACCGAGTGGCCAGCCAGACTGACACCGCCGATCGACTGCATGATCCGGGCTTGATCGTCCATAGTAGCCGCTAAAGAGTCTGTGCACTGAGCCACACAAATTGAAAAACTCATATACGAAATCGGCTACAACATATGCCGCAGACTGGAAGGATGTACGGTTGTGTGATTCTTCGGGGTTAGGCAGCACACACGCGTCTTTTGTTAAAAAATATGCAGCAGTTTTTATTAATACTATTTTTTAGCGTAAATCTTCTGTCCAAGTTGTCGTCGCTTTACGCGCGGTCCAAAGTGCCAAAACGCTGATTTCGGCTGTGTTTGTAGAAAATCGCATGAATATTTTTTTCTCTTCTTCTTTAAAACTTGTTTGTCAAAATTGACGGTCCATCACATCCCGCACGGATCCTCATAGCAATCAGTCTTTTCTCTGGGTTTTGACGGGCGGTAGAGACAGAAACGGTCCTTGGTGGTCTCTCATTTATTAGCGCTCTTCGTGGGATTCCGGCGCATTTCCTTTCGAAAATGTCCAAATCCTCCTCATGAAGCACCGGCAACAAAATAAAAAAAAAAAAAAAAGATATCCGCTGTGAAAACGTGTAAACAAATAAAAAAAACAATCTTAGGCTCGCAGGTGTCAGCTATAAATGTGCAGAAATTATCCCCGCGACAACTGACAGTATTTAAAAAAAATACACAATCTGCAGCAAGGTTTCCAAATGTGACTACAAAAAATATGAAATGTACAAAAAGTTGGGAGATTTCTGCTTAGAAAAAAAAGCAACGGCGAGAGGAAATTAATTAGGAGACAACGCTGTATTAAGGCGATGCGCAAAAAAATATCTTGCCCTTCTGAAATTTATGAGCTCCAGCCTCTGCCTGTGTGTGTTTTATGTTGTTTGATGGCAGCAGTAGTGAGCGATTGACAGTGTGCCAATGCCACTCACTCAGTGCAGACGTGTCAGAGCAGGGAAGAGGGCAGGAAAAAAAATAATCACAAAAAAAAAAATACAAAATACGAAATGAAAATGCACGCTCCGCCCTGCAGAGGAGGGGTCTATATTCTTGTCACTTCTCGCCTGAACACCGAAAAACAAAATGTTAAGCGCTAGTACTTAGGATGGTGATTATAATGATGAAAGCACGGCTGAGTCCCCTCTCTTTCTTGCAACAGCGGCAGCAGGGTATCCTCGTTTCCTCACGCGTGCACGTGCAGCTATGTGCATATTCTCTTGCAATAACAAAGATTTAGCTCTGTAGCAATACAAGCAAACACATAATGAGAGTTTTTATACAGTTTGATGTAGAACTGCACAGTCCCTTGTAAGCCTCGGTTCAAGCCAGGCAAGCAGTAGACATGTTTATATTATTGGAAAGTAAAGCTCCTCGACCAATCCCGGGCGAGAATGACGAAGACTGACGAGCTCCGCGTCCTATGCTGGCAGATGCATGATGCCGAAAGCCCACCCACTTCATCCCTCCATCTTCACCACAGCGCTTGCAAAAGGATGGGAACTTCTGATTGGTCGTTGCTACGAGTGACATCCACTGTACAAGCAGGCGGCGCTGCTCTGTGCTCTTTCGCAGTTGCTATGGCAGCAGACAAGTTGTTGAGCCGGAGGAATGGCAGCAAATATACAGTGCACCTCTACTATAAGCATCGAGATCAGAAAAAAAATAGGGGCTTTCCCTTCAGTTAAAATGAATTCAGCGATAACGTGTAGGAATAAAGGATGTGGACAGAGTTTTATACGAAGAAACCACAAAAGAGGGCTTGTGTTGTGCAAAGACGTTAATGGTGAACTTTTGATAGATAGGCTTTGCTTGGTTCTGATTACTCTGCAATGAAGTGACAAAGTCACATAAACAATATTTAAGCACGGCCGTGTTGCTAAATATATGGACTTGTTTGCTCAAGTGAGTTGTTAAGTTGTCCACCAGCCACTTTTCTTCCACCCTGACATCACTGAATAAATGACGTGTAAGTAGTTTAAAGCGGCCCATCCAGTGTATCACCGGACCTCTGAAAAAACAGAAAAGCTGCCTAAAATGCTATTTATTACTTCTGAAGTAAAGCGCTATATCCAGTTGGTAACTGTGTGCAAAGGTGAATGTGAAGCCATCAATAATAGAAGTGGGAGTTTCAGCAGGCAGCATGGTGGTTCAGCGGTTAGCACGTCTGCCTCACAGCCAGACTCCTTGGTTCAAACTTGGGCAGAGCCCCTCTGTGAGTACGCTCTTCCTTTACATTATGCATGATTTCTCATAATAAAATAATAATAATAAAAACTAGTAGTTGGTGACCAACCAGCCTGCTGATTTGTACCGTGGACGCAAAGTATACCAGGATGTAGCATGATTTTTTTTTATAAGCACCTTTTAGCACACGGAGTGAACATGTGCATTTAAAATATCTATTTATTTAATTATTTTTGCACAGTTAATTTAATCAAAATACAAACAGGATGTTCTATACAGTCAACATCTGCCTGTAATTTTGACTATGTTGCATTTGTAGATATTTATCAGATTTGGAATTAGCTTAATTCATGAAACCTGAAATGTAGAGAAAAAAAATACTGTAACTTTTTTTTTTTTTTTTAAAAAGCATGTTTCATTCGTTTTTGTCATATATGTGTATGGTTTTGTTTATTTGAAAGGTTTATGTTGACCTTCCCTACGTCTACAGATGTAAACTAGCAGTTTCTCTAGAATGTGACATCTTTGCATTTTAAACATGTCATGTATATTTGACAAATATACATGTTTTGTGTATTGATGTTCATTAAACTGTGTTGACCCTTGAGCTCATTCATTTTATGGAAAATGTAAGTCTGAATTTGATGAACAACAGAAGTTACTCTGACATGGAAAGTTGGCATTATGTTCAACTTGTGAGTCTGTCAGTGCGTCATCATGAAAAACTGTTTTCCTGGAGACAACTACTGTAGCGGAAACTACCACAAAAGCACTTCTGAGTGTTTTGGCAGGTGTTTGTATGTCTGTCTGTGTACAGATTTCGTCAACACAGCAGTGTCGCAGTCGTACAGTATAAAGCTTCAAAGATTTACAGATGTGATGCTGAGCTCAAAACGAAGGCAGGAATTAAAGATGTGTGTTGTTTGACCAATAGAGGGACTGCCGGGGGCTATGGCAGCTTCACAAAATACCACCTTCTTCTTAAGCTTGAATATGTTTGTAGCTCCCTGATTAAGTGTCTTTTATATGAAAGTTTGATATCTACTAGTAACAGCTGATGTTGTTTTAACCTTGCTCTATCTGTCTTTGTGTGTACGTGTGTGTGCGTGTGTGTGTGTGTCACTGTGACAAAATGTGGTCGTCAAGACAATGTTGCAGAAACCACCACAAAGGCATTTTTTAGTGCTTCGCCAGGTGTTCGTCTGTGTGTCTGTTGACAGATTTTGTCAAAATGATAGTCACAACTCTGCAATATGCAGTTGCAAAATTTTATAGGTGTGTAACTGACACTGGAATAAAGTAAGAGATTGACTATGGGTTTGAGACTGTGGCTGTGGACTGTAGAAATCTCGCTGGTGTGATCCAGTGTGTGGTCTTCACTTTATATGGCAAATATTTAAAAACAGTGTGCTATAACAGTGATGTCACACATAGCTAACACATTTTAAGCTCTGATGACACCTGTGAAAGTCACCTGTCTCATATAGATGGTAAAGATGGATATGATGTGGCATGACCATATTTTACATCACTGCATTATCTGTTATTAGAATCATCTTATTACTTCAGGAAGTGCTCCTTTTTGAATATTTCCCTGGCAGCTGTCAGGGGTCCACGTAATGCTGTATTAAAATAGTGAATAGTTTTAGCGAATGATTCATCTTCATGAGTCAGAACTCAGGGAGTGGATCGATCTTGTGAAAAGGGAGCAACTTTTACTGAAAGAAATTTGTTTGAAGTCATGATAAGGTGAGTCATTACTTAAAATAACCTTTCAGCTTCTGATTTCCTTACTAGAATAGGTAAGAAAATCTTACCTATAAATGAATATATAATTGTTTCACAATAAAATCGTCTGACGTGGTCAATTTAAAGGAAATCACTGATGCTAAAAGTTTGCATTAGTGTATCTACCAAATTCCAAAGTTTGAAATGTTCACATCACAATCAATTTCAACATGTGAAGAAGAAAAAAAATCTAATTTGTCTTTAGTGGTCTGTGTGGTTTTGCTCATTCATTTGACCTTGAAGTATGGGAGCAATGCACTCTCGAGTTTAGTGAATGGGAGTCCCAGGACTACTGCATTTATCATTGAAATACTGAGCTGTCAAGTCACACTGCATACCTGTCAAGAGGGGCTCAAAGGTACGGCTCCGACTCCTCTCCTCTGTTGCAGTGCATGATTCTTCATTGCATTGCATAGCAGGCCTATTCGCCGTTGTTTTCAGCCATATGTCAACATAATTCATTTCCGTATGTGACAGCTCCTTACAGTAAGACACTGTGGGTCTACTAGTTGACAAAACCATCTTTACATAACCGAGGGGTTGCGCTAACCACTGCTGCTGGTGTGAAAACAGTGCAGGTCAGTTTATCTGAGGAGAAATAATTTAGACGTAATTTGACATGTTGTTTCCACAAGTACTGCAGATTAGGTTAAATAAAATGACAATATTTTTACAAATGTGCTTAGCGAGGCATAGGAATAAGCACCTATGAGTGCAGAGACAACACTTTGTCATCATGCTTCTCATTGTGACATCTGAAAAGACCCACAGGTGCTGTGGAAAGTGACTGTGTTGTCATATTTCATTTAGGCATCCTTCTGCAAAGCTGTAATTGCCTAATTAGCTTGTTAATTAGGAGATTAGCATTTACTGATAGAGTGGCTTGCTCTGTTGTGATGAGAGTAATACAGATTAAGTGAGAAGTTATGGGTGCATGAGTTCACAGTTTCGCTGTCCACAAAAAGGGTCAGAAATCATTAAAAGATTTGTGAAATCACCGGGTGTTGTGCAAGTGAAGATGTCTTTTCTCCCGGCTTCCTTGTATTTGAACTGGTGTTGAAGAAGGTGAGAGAATGCAAGAAGTCAGCCTGTCACGGAGCGGCGAGACACTTCCTGTTCTGAGTGTCGCCTGTATGATCCCCTGTTGCTCAGGGAGATTGAAGGAAATGACCGAGCAGACGGTGCCAGGGATATTACTAACCCAATTATAAACAGCCTTTCATCTGGTTTGGATATATTATTTATTTATTGATATTTGTCGCTGCTGTGCATGCAATTCGTCTTCATTGTGCTTGTAAATGTTAGAGTGGATAGAAGTAGCATGAATATTGGTTTAATCTGCAGGAAGCGGTGCCATGAAAAATTTTGACGTTTATGCCTGAGATGCAGGTGCAAGTCGGGCAGAGTCAGGTTACTTTTATTCATATAACACATGCTTCGACAATACAAATACACGCGAATATCCAGGATGGGTAATACACGAAACATAAACACAATGAAAAACTAAAGTAGAATCAAAAAGTATTTATGGAGAAAGTATTCATATCCTTAATTAAATTAAAAATCCTGCTTTCCAAAGCATTGTCAGCAAAATGTACTTATAGCACCAACATTAAAAGTACTCATTATGCAGGACTGTGGCTGTCGTTAATTGCATTTTCATGAAGCACTTTTATGTTGAAGCTCATCGAGGAGGAGTTGATTTTAATTGCTTTATGTACTGTTGAGTGTAAAAATAAAGCTTCTTACGTGTTTTGGACATAAAGTCTTCTTCTGCAAAGAAACCAGTAGAGGCTTTCAAGTGAACTTGAAAAATACAAATGCAAAAAAAAAAAAAAAAAAATAGAAAGGAAACTGAACACAGTCTCAAAAAGAAACTACAGATACAAAGTACTATAGTAAATATGGGTTGACAGTTTACAGGAAATACTGTATGTGAGGTTAAACTAATAAAACGTGATACCTCTCAACCATGTTTCTGGCACATGACAGAATGTTGCTACTAATAATAAGATCATTTCTTTGAGGTTTAAAAATCTGGGTGATAAATAAACAGATGAAGACTAACAAAGTAGGCTTCATTACAACACAGCACCTACTACAGCAGCTACTCAGTGCCTCACTCTGTCCACCTCATTCATGTGCATAACTGAAACCAAAAAGTAAACCAGTCAATAAAGTTTTAATCCCAAGAGTTTTAAGTCTAAGGAATTTGTTTCTTGAGAAAGTCAAGACAGATGTGAGAGATCAGGAGCAGGCACTAATCTGGGAGGGGGGGGGGGTGTAAGAAATACACAGCTATACTGCTCAGCGCGATCAATCATAGTACACTTGTCCTCCCTCGACTCTCTCGCTGTTACTGTCTCCACTGAATGCTCTTCTCTCTTTGCTTAAAATTATTACACAGACCATAAACCCAGAGAGGTGAGTGTCCTGTTAATGTGGGTACATGTAGTGGATGCAGTAACCTTTAAGACTGGCCAGCGAGCAGTGGTGGCTTGGACACAGGCCATATATTCTGGTCAATACCAAAGGCATGGACTGAGCTCAGCAGGCATTTTAAAGCCTTACATTTTAATTGTCATTCAGGCTACAGCCCAAATTGATTCTCAGGAGAGGAACAACATCAGACCTTTGTTACAATGCTTTTATTGCAAATATTCTGATACATTTGTTGGATTTCTCAAATTTTGGGGGTGGAAAGAAAAGCTGGAGTGAAAGCTCTGCCACTGTAACATTTGTTTGGCTCAGTAGCCAGAAACTTGATGATGGACTGATGTAAAATTCTATCATATGACTCATAAAAATTGGTTAATGTTCACGTTAATCACTTTTTAGCCCAGGTTTTCTTGATATTGTAGAGTCAATTTTTAATTTAAGTTAGGCTGTGTTTCTCTTCATAAAACAGCAGAAGCCCTCTACACGACCAACTTCGGACTTCATTTCATCTACTTTATCTCCATCCTATGTCTAATTATAAAGATTAAAACATAAAATTTTATATTTTTCACTGCTTTCATCATCAATTTATCTGGTAATGAAGAGGAAATCTCAGAAGAGGTCAGAGTGTAGCATGTCTAAATCACTGCGGCCAGACTGCCCTCAACTCAGCTTGAGTATTGACATTATGCCAGCTATGACACCATAACTCAGCCCACTGCGATGGTCATTTGATAAATGGTATCATAAATTGTTGACAAAACAATTTGTGATGTATTATGTTACCGATGGGTTGTACTGCTTATCAAATCAAGTAATCTGGCAGGGCTCTCCATTCATCAGCATAATGCAAGCTCTAGCTGTAGATAGTGATGGCTTTGTTGCTTTGTCAACATAAAGTTCAAATGTAGTGTTGCTAGAAACAGGGAGACCGGTGAGTTTCATTATTTTTATGAGGCTCTTATGGGGTTGCAGTGTTACTGTCTTTCTTTTTTTTCTCTCACTTGAAAGAACGAGAGCGAGGCGAGTATATTGTGTAATTTTCAGCTCATCATTATGAAATAGTCATTATATTGAAATTCGCCGGTGCATGAAAGAATAGTAGTGTGCAAACAAACATCACAGATGTTTTATCATTAATGAAAAGTAATGAAGCATCAAGAAAAGGAGTCAAAATGCACAACTGCATGCATGTTAAACCAGTCCAAAGTTTAAATTAGACATTTTGGCAAAATATTTGCTTAGTTCTGAATAGCCAGCTTTTTTTCTTATGCTGAGCTAACATGACCGATGACCCAGTTAAATAAACAGCGAGAGATTCGTTTTTTTGAAATGGAAGTCTTAGAGTTAACATATCAAGACATATTTAAAAGAAATTAACTAGTGCTTACTAGGTCTTAAAATCAGGTGAGTGGAACCCAGATGAACAAGAATACATGACACATAACACTTTGTGATTATTTATTTAACCAAATTTAAGAGTACCCTCCATGATTCAGTAGCTTGTAGAATGACCTTTAGCAGAAATAGCTTTAAAAAACATTATTGTGATGGAATTTTGGCTCACACTTTGTTGCAGAGTTGTTTAATTTCATTGAGGTTTGTTGGCCATAAACGGCTCTGCCATAATATATCTTTTGGGTTGAGGTTTAGACATGGGATCACTGTCCTGTTGACTGAGCCAATTTAAACCAAACTGGACAAATAGCTTCCCATTAGACCCCGGGCCACATACTGGTACCGGCCCGTGAGTCATATGGTGCCGGGCTGCGAGAGTTGAGGCTCTGATGTGAAATTTATGGTTTTCAGGGTTTTTAT
>NW_005187434.1:2866190-2884004 GCF_000239375.1 Pundamilia nyererei | reverse complement strand
TGTATCACAGCTCAGGAAAAAAAAAGCACCGAAATAAAGCACCGAAATGTGCGCTGCTTTTCAGTCTGGTTACTACCGTTTATGTCAGAACCGGTGCCATACCCATCCCTAGTTTTAATGTGATTTTTTTTAGTCCAGACATCAAAGGGTTGATTTTGTTACATTCTGTTGTTCTCAACAAATTACACAGCATTCATCAGTAAAGATTTTAATAGATTAAGATCCACACTGATTCAGTATGATTTAGTAGAAAATTGACTTTTTTGTTGCTTTTTACACTGACTTTCTATGATGCATATTTATAAGTAAAAGGTTAAATGCGTTTGCTAGTTTTGGCAAGTTTCTTTACTCCAATTTTATCCCAGAATAAGTGGCTACTATTGTATTTTTCCCTACAGTTTCTATCAAATTCTGCACTGTTAAATATCTTCCATTGATTTCAATTAAAGCTCAATTAAAATAGCCTGTTTCACAGCTATTTCACATTCATATGCACTCCTGGTATCTAAGCTTGATTTTACTTTCACGCTTTACAAATTAAATTAATTTGACACACATGTCAGTATTTAAGACAGTTGTTTTTCTCCTTTACAAACATTTGTCATCCTTTATGTCCCTTAAAAACATGGCAGATAGAAAATATTCCTCTTACACCAAACAGCTCAAGAGTGAGTTCATTAATGTTGGGTTACTGACAAGCGGTGGTGTGAATGTGACCGCGCTCACCAACAGCTGTCTTTTTTTTTCTCTTAAGTGTCCTGCATAGAGCGCTCAAAGAAAATAAAAAGCAAAACAGCAGCCTGCCTAGGTGGTGTAATTAGGAGGCATTTTAATAAATGCTAAAAGCATAAAAAGAAAAAAAAACTCCTTATTTTTGCCTTCTGTGAAGTCACACGATTACACTTTTAATTGTCAGTTTGCTTCAAACACCTTCAGGGGACTGTGTCCCATTTTTCTTTTTTTTGGCATTCATGTGAAACATACAGTACAATATTTATGAAGTGCACCGCCATACAGCCTGCACTACAGCCAATTTTCAGCTGAAATATTTGATCTTAAAAGCCACAAGCCGCGTGCTCTTGATCAAGAAACAATGTTGCATCTTTTCATCTCGCTCTTCTTTGCTGGAAGTCGCCTGTCCATTCTTTCTCTGACAGTGCCATTTCTGTTTGGCTGGCAGTAAGCAACCCCTGGGCTTCAAAGATACATTGAAGTTCTGCAAATAATCTGTCAAGCATGGAGACCAATGACTATAACAGCATCTGTCCACCACATCTCAGCAAACCTATTCATGAATGCACCGTTTGTTGTTGACATGATGGAATGCGTTTGTTGTCATCAGAGTATTTTAGCACAGTGAGGCCCTCCAACGCAGTCATTGCTCACTTCTTATCATTGTCTTAATGCTGTTTGTTGAGGAAAAGGGATTTGATGACCTACTGGTTTGTGACATTTAGTATCCACTATCTCTCCGAGGAGGTGATGGGATTTATGAAATGGGTCACACACACGCACATGAGTCTTACTTAAGCTTCCCGTTAAGGCCGCATGACCTTAAGAGAGAGAGAAACATATCACTGGAAAATGCTAATGTGGTACATTTGGTGCACATTAATTCTGTGCATGAATAAGACACATATTTCACTACAGGAAAAACACAAATGTAGCATTAGAGTGATGTATTCTCTCATCATCCTTAAAAATTAAGGGAATCTGCTCTTTAGCAATTAGTGGTAGTATTTGTAATTTGTAAATGGTGATATTGCAGCTATTACTGGGTTTTCTTGTGATAATATTGAACTGAGTGATTTGTTTTGAGGGAAAGCATTTTAAAATACATGTAGACTGTGTGGACGTACAACCTGGAGTCAGTAAAAGTGGAATGCATTCATTTAACTTTGTACTTTTTTATATCCGTATTTGTTTATTTTTATTTATGATGGTGAGACCTGGATGACAAAACTTTCCAGGGAGGCTGGAAAAAGGGGGAGGGGCTGTGATCAAGCAGTTAAGCAATATCAGAACGATACCTAATTTAAACATCTGGATAAAAACTCTGATCACAGTGTTCAGAGCAGGATTCACTCTATGTAAACAAAAATAATTATACAGCAGGATCCAGATGTTGTTTTTGAAAATCGTGGATTCCGAATTGTTTGGACTGAAGAGGAGACGGATCGTTTCGGCTGTTACCAAATCCAAAAGTCAGCATCTGTGATGATATGGAAAATGTTTAGTACAGAATTCATCATTGAAGGATTGATGGCACAATTCATTTGGAAAAACATATAAAGGTTTTATTAACGTCAAACTTTGTTTTCTTTGGAGGAAAAGTCTTTCTTTTCTATGCAAGACGATGTCAAATCACATTCTGCATATATTCCAACGTGGCTCTGTTGTAATCAGACCTGGCAAGAAAAAAAACATTTTGTGGTCTATGATGCCATGTAAAACACAACAAAGGAAGCCCCACTAAATTAAGAATTAAGCTCCTTGGTGCCTCAAACAGTTACAGGGTGTTTTGAAAGACGAGGTGATGATGCATAGTGGGAAACGCCGCTGTTTTTGCTGACATCACATTCAAAATGAACTTTTTTCCAAACCCTAACATTTACATCTTTATTTAGACTTTATTTGCAACATTGTGCCCTGAACTATGTCCCAGTCTCTAACAGTCAAAACTGGACAGTTGTTGAGCATGAGAGGAGACAGTTGCTATGGTTTTCCTGTCCAGTGGAAACACCTGACTGTCTGGGTTTTGGTCAATTTTGCTCCACGTTTCAACTTCAATTTCTCCCAGAACTGCAGCACTAACTCCTATGAAAAGATGAAGTGCTCTACAATGTAGGGTTCATGATAGCCCTTACTACTGGTGTTCTGTGGAGATCACAGCAATTAGGCTTTTCACTTGTGAATTTTAAACAGTTTGAAATTGAAGAGGTCAGTTGTCGTTATCAACTGTGTGCCCTCAAAAAGTTAGACAACACAGAGGTCAAGCACATCGCATTACAGGGCTAAGATGATAGCGAAATCTAAGCAATGAAAAATTGGGGTTCATTTTGGATTTTCATTCTTTTTCTTGGAAATATCTGAACACCTCTGGCGGCTCATGTTGGCCTAGCATTGAGTAATAATTTGGGGCCTCGTGCAACACAAGCTCCAAGTGAGCCACAAGTTAATTTGTTTACCAGGAGACAGAAACTTGTGTGAGAAAAGTTTTGGGCTGAAAATCAAACCAGTCATTAAAAGTCAGGCAGCACTACCACCCCCTTCCATGTTTAAAGAGTGTTGCGAGTTAACAGAGAAAGGCTGTCTGTGTGACCAAAATACTCAGTGACTTCGATTGACTCAGAAAGGTTTTTTATGCTTTTACAAGCTGAATATACAAAAATAAAAAATAATAATCAGCACTGTGCTACACGCCAGTGTGTATGCATATCTACATTTAATTTGCAGGTATCAAGATTTGAAATTTATGCAGTATCAGCTAGAGATGGACCGATCCGATATTACATATCGGTATCGGTCCGATACTGACCTAAATTACTGGATCGGATATCGGAGAAAAATAAAAAATGTAATCCGATCCATTAAATATCACGAAAGCACCTCACAAAACTTGCAACACCCGTAACTCACCTCAGAACGTTAGCACGTCGGAGCAGTATGCATCACGTGATAGAGCGGCTGTGGCATGCGGGACCTGTCGGTGGTCTGGATAGCATTTGGAGCTTCGCTAGCAACCTGGCATTTCATCTCCGACAAAGTTATCCCCGAGCGAAGTAAAGCAAGTGTGTAAGTCCATCTCTGAATGTTTGTAAAGCATTCCTGCGTTAAGCTTAACAAGCGACTGCCTCTTCTTGCTGCTACTTCAATCATGAAACTGCTTAATGATCAGCTGATTGGCCTCTCTTGTTTGTTTTTGGCCCACTTTGCACCAGAAAGAGGAAACCAGTGGATAAACAACAGCAGCACGTTTAAGCTTGATCAGCTGTTGTTAGAATGTATTTAGTATTACTTTCTACTCGAGGATCTTTTTCTACGTAGCTGACGGCTGGTAACTGTGCAGGGGCGGATCTAGCAAAGTTTAGCCAGGGGGGCCGATAGGGCATTAACAGGGAAAAGGGGGCACAAAGACATACTTTTCTTTCTTATTCTCATTTAAAATGTCTAGCTTTTAATAAATAATTATCTGACACCCAAAGTTTTAATTTGATGTAAAATGAATAGAAGTCAATTACTGTATATAGTGACTATTAAGTCTAATATATGTCTGTATACCCTAGTAAGCTATAGTACTTTTTCCTTTGGGGAGGTACCATCTGTGCATAGATGTTGAATCTATTTAATATTTCTTGAAAAATAATTGATTTCTGTGCATTTTTTTTCACAGTGCATCAAATTAAGGTTGATTACGTCGATTAAGCATCATGAGGTGGAGCGTGAGGGGTGGTTCCCTATTTTTTATTTTTTTATTTTTGTTGCTGGGAGTTGGAACCCTATTAGTTAGGTTGCTTAATATTTACGCTAAGTACTTACTTAAGTTTATTAGATTGATCAATATTGCTGAACTATGAAATGTTTTTTTTTGCATACAGGTATAACAGAATAGCTTTAGTGTAGTTGTTGTTTTAAACTTGAGTATGAACTTATCCAAAATGCAGTAAGATATTTTAAAAAAAACAGTTTTGTTGATTAAAAAACACTATATCGGATTCATATCGGTATCGGCAGATATCCAAATTTATGATATCGGTATCGGACATAAAAAAGTGGTATCGTGCCATCTCTAGTATCAGCACAGAGATAACAATTACTTCTTTCCTTTCTTCTTCTGAAAACAAAAGTTGCGTGTTTGAACAAGAAATCAAACCATAGAGCGGTTACTGACTCCAGCATAATGTTAGAAAAAGTGATTAACGAAGACAACGTTAACAAGATTGTCTTCAATTGCAATTAACCGCGCTAACCATGTGACTATTGGTGCTCTGAGAAAACGGTGCACGTTGTGGTTCGATGTATTGGAAGACTGCCGTGAAGCTGAGGATGGAGAGACGCTGCCTGTGTGAGCAGAGATAGCACAAATACTTGTGTTGATTGGGAACAATTTTTTGCCATTTCATTGTACTGTGACATATCTTTCATTAAGGTTTAAGCATTAGATTAAACTAGAACCAGTATCCAATAGTAATTAACTTGAGTATATCGGGAGGCCATTATTCACATTAAAGTAACCTTTTAATAGCTGAGCCTTTAACTCCACTGCAGGTAATGACTTTAAAGAGTGCTTATTAAAAGAGAAATGGTAATGAGCTTTAATAAAGCAGAACAACTTTGAAATGAAGAGGGCTTTTCAATAGAAAAGGATGGAGGGATTGGACCTGTGATTCCATTAACGAGACTAATGATTCTTTATCAGCCCTCTTATGTGTACATGGAGTTAACATTAACAGTGATTGAAGATGGGTTTCAGTAAAAAGATGGGCCCTTTCATTACCCTTTAAAAGATCAGATAAGAGAAAAAGAACTTTAGCAATTTAAATCATTGAGAATTGATAACACAAGTCGTGCGACCTCAAAGTCAGCGACCACAGCCAAAATCTCCTTCAGCACTTATGGGCTGTAACAATGCAGTACATCTGTAATTATAAAATCTGTCTCATTATGTGCGAAAATGAACCGAATGAAAGGAAGCAGATTAAGTGATACAAGTGTCAAAATTTGGCTTGGAAAATGCAAGTTATCTAGTAGATTTAATTTTACACTCTTTGTGCAGCTTTATAATGTTAAAAGACGCTTCAGATTTGCATGAAATTCAATAACGGTCATTTGAATATATACGACGCATTGTTTTGGCCACAATAGACCTTTGGGTTTTCAGAGAGAAGCCAAAAGGCAACAAGGTAGAGAAGACAAAGAATTAAAGAAATGCAGGGACAGAGGGAATGGAAATAATTAAATCAATCTTTGGCGAGCAGCTGGAGCAGGACTCCAGCTGACAACAGCACCTGGGTGTGCAGCAAAGTCTGCCTGGGGCTGTGCTGCCTCCCCTCCGCCTCCTCGGCACCCCACCTCTTTCCAAAGCCCCCTAATGGCCCCCGGCCCCTGCTGGAGCTCTGGCTGGTACACCCACCCCCGTCTCCGTGTTTTCAGACAGAGGCAGCGTCGTCACACTGACGCTCGCCGACTAATTAAAGGGATGATTTGTGAAACGCCACCTTTTTATTCAATTAATCACCAACACATAGCCATAAACCCCATCGGCTAAAAATATTCTTGTTGGTTTGCTGTATAACTGATAGAGGAGAGTGCATTAAAGAAGCAGCGGGTTTTAAAAGAGGCGCCAAAAAAGGTTGGTCGACCTTTTTTTTTAAAGACCCGTCAATCCATTTTATTGTGGCAGCATCACGGCAACAATACAAACGATTCCCTTTCGCTATTAGTGACAACAGCTTGCTCTGTGTTCGTACATCACTCTGGATTCTTTAAACAGAAGCCAAACATACATGTCTAAATGAATGACTGTGCAGTTCTCAAACAAATGCTTCCCTTCTTCCGTGTTCCTCCTCATTTCAACATGTTTTAATTAGTAGTGAAAAATGAGTTCATTTGGATGATAAATAACGGGAGCTGTGCATGCTTTTGGTTGGCAGGGCTAAACACGAGTGTTTTTCACCCCATTCTCATACAGAAGGAGTCAGAGACGGTCTGAACAGCTTACAGAGCCATTTAAAAGAAATGCTGATGGCTTGAAATTTTTTACATTGGCTAAAGGCTGCATGCTACAAAAATGTTAGCTTTTACCAAAATGGTTAGCTGAATATTGTTGGAGAGTAAAGCTACTACTTTGCAAATACTAGAGTAAAGTTTATAGGTAGACGGACATTCCGTTCAAAGCCCTACAAGAGGAAAATGTACTAATGCCGTTATTCACGTACTCTACACTGGAGATACTAAGAAAGCAGTTTTATTGTCATCATACTGTCCAACACCAAGTGCGGTGACGCTTTAATGGGTTTCCTTTCATCATACCATCGCTAAAGTTTTCCACCTTGAAGAGCCAACCCGAGTTCTTGCACACTCTTCTTTGTCTTTGTTCAAACGGCCAAAATTTTGTATCAAAAGTTGTCTCGTTTCATCTTTATTTTCTCAAACGACTTCACTAGTGCAGAAGAAATCACACATATCATCAATAAATATTTATTCAGTGTTTGTGGTGAGCAATTGGTGCGAACTCAGGTGTAATTTGGTTTCAGCCTATCGAGATTAATTTTGTCAGGAACATGATGAATGCAATGCAGGGCAACGCTCCGATGCATCAGTGTCATTCCAGATGAGATTTTTCACAGGAGTTGAGAGTTTCTAAGATTAAGTGCAGTATTAGTCAATGTTTTTGGGATAAGACTTCACACTAATTTAGTGAAGAGCAACAACCTGCAGAGGAGGCTCCATTAGCAATGACAATGAACTACAGCTCTGGAGGGGAAAATCTGATTAACGCCGCTCACTGGAATTGTAAAGTTTCTTCAGTGGCTGGGCGATAATTCCACATTTGCAGGAATACCAGCTCGTAAAGTGCTTTTGTCCATGTCAAAGTCTCTCTTTGCTGATGTATTGTCATATTTCCCAAGGCCCCAGAAGACAATAAATTTATAGACCTATCAAGAAAAGTACCGTGCAATAACGTATCTCAAAAGCTGCTACAGCAGACAGGTATTTGTCTATGAATTTGGGAATATGCTAAATCTCATTTGTGCAGCAGTGCTTTAAACAAAAGCAAGAACATGCCCGAGGCGATATGAAATGTAAAGTGTGTAAAGGCATGCTGGTAGGATCAGCGTGTTTTCTTGAAAAATCTATCGTCATCAGGACACTGAACACTTACAGCACAGTGCAATCTCTCCCGCTTCCTGTTTTAACTTTATTCGGGATGTAGGACTGGCCTTTTACCACCAAATATCTCTTCATTATCCCCCAGCCCCCCGCCCACCCCCCGCTGTTTTTTCTCAAGGAAATTTCTCTATTGAGATCAGATATTCTGAATATATAACAGTGACAAGCTGCTGTCAGCACTGATTTCCATTTCTCCTGGAAATATGGTGTTGAAATCCTCTCCAGGCAGATAAGTATCTTTACACATGACTGCCAGATTTGATTGCCTTCTGTAAAAGAGGCTGTATTGGAGTCACTCTCAGTGCTTGCCATAGTACATTGTATTCTTCTTCTGTTATGCCATACTATGCCCCTTGCAGAGCCCTCATCTAAATAAGAATATTTCTTCCATGCTTGGCTGTCCTCAGAGGGATTGGTGTGCAGCAGGGCTGAGTTGTCGGGTTGGGCGGGAGGAGGATGGAGGGGGTGCAGGGATTCCACTCTCTGCTCACTGTAATGGAACATGTGACCTTACCAAACTAGAGATGTCGGCTTGAATTGCTGTAAGAAGTGTTCCTTTTATATGCTGTGTACTTAGGATGTCTGTTTTACCTCGCAATATGAGAAGCCACCCTGCACGAGAACCAGATCATGAATTACGACGGTGAAACTTTAAAATCAGCTGCAGCGATTACACTTTTAGTTGAATGTAAGTTTGCTTATTTATCATTTGTGTAGTTCTTTATTCATTTGCTGACTTTGAATGAGTTCTTAGGAAAATCCATTTTATTTTATGAGCATTTTGTTTTCATCCAGTTTGTAGCTACTTTACTTTATACTGGAAAACACTGAAATGTCATCCACTGTAAGATTTAACAGTCTTGTGCTAGAACTTTAAAACTTTAAAATGAAAGTAACCTACACGTTAGCCAAAAGTAATAATTTTAAATGCAATATTTAACTCCTCAAGCATCATGAAGTCTTTTTTTTGTTTTTAATTAGCAAAGTTCCAGATAGCTTAGCATGTCATGCTCTGTTCTAAATATAATAAATTTCTCTTGCTTGAATGAATGAATATGGGTGTGACTAAGACACTAATACTGAGGCTTCAAAATGTGATTCTGAATGTGAGTCCATCCTTTATATACAGTCTATGTAATCATAACATGACATTATACAACACTTTCAGTAGCAGAATTGCGCTTGAAATGGAGCATACTTTTTTAAATCTGGTATGTAGAGAATATGTTTATGTTCTCTAGTAATTAAATATCCTGATTATGAATCTTGAATCATGTGTATAATATGACTTTTAAACTCATCTAATCTTTTCACAGAACACAGTTTTCACAGAAAGAAATGATAATTGTGCATACATTAATGTCTCTTCAGTATTAAATACCTTTACATTGCACCTTTTCATCAATACTGTCTCTGGCTCCCAAATGCATTTTTCCTGATGCGCTTTAAACAGTTTAACGTTACGTGTTAAGTACAGCAACAAAGTACTGAAGATAATCCACAAATAGCAGAAGTGTGAAGTGCGTCTAAAGTGTGGTTTCAGTTTGAATTTTGTAATCGTTGCTATTAATTTTATTCACATGGTGGCAATGAAATTGAGAACCAAAAGCCTGATCGGAATTTCGTAGAGGGAGAAAGAGAGAGAGAGAGAGAGAGCACAGCAATTGTGGTGTGCTGTGATGAGGGACACTAGGTTTGATGGTTGCTGCTTCACACGGTGCAATAATAAATTTGGGGCTATGGGGGTCTGACATTGTCTGCGCTCAGTATAATTAAGCGGTGCATTAGAAAGAGGGCTGGAATAAAACATGAGTATGTAAATTTAGCCTGGAGCTGATGTTCTAGTGATTATTACAATGCAGATAAAGCATTTCTCACAACTGCCTGTGTCTACTGAAGCCTCCAAAAACATCTGGACCTTTTAATTGAAAAATGGCATGGTGTTTCGCTGTGCTGCTTTGTGCTAAGTGAAGTCAACAATTAAGACGAAAATGTAATTGATAAGAATTGCATTGCTTCATTATTTGGTGTTCTAGTCAAGAAAATTGATTTATCAATTATTTACAGGTCACAGAGCAGAGGCCATGCATTTCTGTTTTCATTGCATCATCATCTGAGAACATACAGCACGGAGCTGAGAGCATCTCTGGAGTTCTTCCATTTGAAATCAATCATAACATGCATACTATGTTCAAAACTAATTACTTTTTTGTGCTGGTATTACATGCTGAAATGGGATGCATGATTTGGTTCCTTACTCGTGTAGCTGTTTAATTACAGCTTGTGTTAAGTCTGAAATGATGAGAGAAAGGAGCGATATAATACGCTGAGGTTCTCAGGAGATATAAGTGTACAGTAAGCACCACTGATGGTTTCTTGAGGTTAATATTTAAAAAGAAAACTTGAATTATTAGCAACAAGAGTGACATGATTTCTCACGTCATGCATGTCTGCTGGGCCGCACTGGTGACATGTAACTAAGTACATTTACTTGAGTACTGAACTAAAGGTTCATTTGCATCTGAGCACAGACAACAATACTAGTAAGCTGTATTTACTCCAGCACTGAAACCTTGTAGATTATATTCATCACTATCTTTTATTTCATTATCCTAACTGGAGCAATAGGCTTGTTAGAATTATGTATGTGTGAGCTGCATGTTGCATGTGTGGTTCAATAGCAGATTCTGAGCACGTTTCAGGTAGTGCACCTGAATTTTGATGTATAGGCCCAACATAGCGCAACTAAAGGTATCTTATCTTAATTTTGCACTTCAGTCTTTCTTTTCTTTGTTGTTCTGAATTTCTCTCAGAAGCAACTGTACTTCTTCCTTTATTGACCGCTTTTCTTGCTACTTTTTTAAAGTAAAAAGTAGCAATTTCTTGGCATTTTCTGATTTCTTCATAACAGTTGAGAAGAAAATTGTCAGCACATAGCTCCATAATAATATAATGACATCACAGTTTGAAACAGGTTTCACCTGAACCAGATAATTCACTAAACATTGTGTTTTTACACTGAAATATGTGCATTAATAATAATAATAATTAGTGTAAAAGTCACAGAGGGGTATTTTTCTGTATCAAGAAGATTAGCTCTTCTAAACCACAACTGTCCTGATCATGCATAGACTACAACCTAAACACTCACCTGACATATGCAAATACTCAGCTATCATGCAAAAGGGATTTTTTTTTAAATATCTGCATTGCTGTTCTAATACATGATTTCTATTGCATATTTACCTATTTCTTTAAAAGACAATCACAGAGCATTTTAAATCAAGGCCAGAATGTCGAGTGTTTCATTAAAATTATAAGGACTACCCCAGTTATTGTCTCCCTCAACACTGTTTTCAGTGCTGGGTGAACATTCCTTCATCCTCCCTGTCTGAAGTCTCTAGATTAGTGGGCCTGGGGCAGAGGCTGTTCATCTGCCAATATGGCACCAGCCTGAGTGATGGGCATGTGGCGATGTCACTAATGATCAGACCATAATGATTCGCTGACAGGGGTGGAGAGCAATAGATTGTCACTGGGGGTTGAGTTAAAGAGGGATCCTAATGATCTGCCTGCAAACACTGCCAGAGCACCTCCTATATCACTCCATCTCTTTACTATACCACTCATCAGGTTCCTCTCCAATGGAGGGAGCCACTGTGTTGTGTCTCAATGCCATCTCACGACCCACTGTAAACATCTGTCACCCCCGTATCTATATTTCATGCTATTACCTTTTAGGCCTTGGGCTGCGTGCTGTAAGCCTCGGGGTACTTGATTTCTACCGGCATGAGCTTTCAGTGGAAAAGGATCAAGTTGTAATCATGGTGGTGCACGGTGGTGTTTTAACAGCAGGCGTCCTATATACCAGCGTCCCAAGTGGTTCCAAATCTGGAGTAGTCAGCAAAATGAAGAATACCTTGTGACCTCTATTTTTATCAGACGCTCTATTACACCCGTCTTCATTTTCTGTGTCTTCTGTAGTGCTTAACCTGCAATAAGAATAAAGCTGACAGGTTAAAATTATGCAATGTTTATGGTGATAATGATTAAAGTCCCTACTCTTTCTTTTAGCATATTATATTGACACAGGAGCAAAATACTCTCCTTTACGGTTTTGTAAGTTTACAAAAACTGTAGAAGACCGGAGATACACTTGAATATCATCACAAGTAGGATAAACACCAATGCTGTTTTTAATCATTATATCAGTTTGCAGTCTGTAAAGGTATCAAGCTGTCAAGCAGGTAAATCCAGAATGTTAATGATGATATTGCTAACAAGGATTGAGTAGAATTTAATCATAAACAGGTGTTAAGAAGTCTAATTCATGACATGGGATTTTGCAGTGCGTACAGGCTGTAGTTTAAAGAAAAACATTATTATTTTTTATTTTGTTCTCAGTTTTCATCAAAACTGAGTTAAACACATTCCTCTTTTCCATATAACATCTCTTTATCAGAGAGATGGTGTCCCCCTGCTTTCTAAATGGGTCAGGTCGCAGATGAATGACTTTGTCTCACTGTTAATCGTCATTGCGCATTATTATGGCAGCTCGGTCTGCAAGTGAGCAGCAGAGTTTGGGTGTGTCTCATTCTTCTAAATCAGAGAAGAAGCTGTAAAGATTTCAGTGAAGGGCTGCCTCGTTTATGTATTCGTTATGATGCTCAAGCGAAATAATTCACGTTCTCCGGGCTGATCCATTACCCTGATGAAACCAGAATTATTAATGACATGGTTTGATTTAAGTAAAACCTCAGCAAAAGATTCTGCCGTGATGTTTACTTAAATTGTTTATTGATTATGAGGCTGTTGTGAGCCAATAAGTTGTGTCATTGCCACCGAAAACCTGACAGATTATTTTTTTAGATTGAAGTTCACCACCAGGCCATCTGTAAACTTCAAAATTCTGATAAATCCTGATAATTCTGCATTTTGATTTTCTCTCCAGGTGAACGGTCATGTATATGTAGAAGACCTATTCCCAATAAATAAATCTCCAATTTAAAAACCAAACAAAACAGGTTATAAGAAAGAAAGAAAAGTGCGTTACATCCTTGTTTGAAGCTTGTCAGACACTTTAAGTCTGATTCGTCACACTCCCACAGACTGTGGTGTGAACTGACACCGGAGTGATTTTAACACACGGCAACATTTTTAAACACCACCAGCACTGCAGACCACTTTCACCCCATCAGCGTATTTAATTACGGTTGGACTTGATTCAGTGCTCATCCTCTCAGTATTATTTTATCTCATTTAAGGGAAAAAAATGAAAGGTGGGGGAGGGGGCGGCAAGTACTTTCGTAATTTAAGAGAGTGTTAATGAGTGGCTGTTCACCTTTCTCAGTTATCCATCATCCAGCTAATGGAGGCAAGGATCCCTTTTCCAATCTGCTTTATTAAAAACTTTTTATTAAATCTAAATATGACGCCACGTACTGCGGAAATTAATTGTTTCTGAATGTCTAATTCATCCTTATGGCGCTAAAATCCTCCTTGAACATTTTATCCGCATTGATTTTGTATTATTTAAGAAGACAGAGGTCTTTAAAACCATGTCTGAACGATAAAAATGCTCTACCAGAATTACCTGAGACCACTGCTGCATCACTGCCACTGAATTTATCATAGCTGCTATATATTACAGTAGATTGTTTGGAAGTTAGTCACTTGATGGCGAGGGTTTATGGCGGAGAGAAAAACAAACTAAAGTAAATTTTGAACTCTTGCAGGAATGGACTTATGGCCTGAGGTTAGAGGGAGGCAGTACTGTATAGGGTTTATGGCTCAAATAAGCTCTTGATCATTGCATATTACAGTATTTATGTGTGCCGAACCAGCACGCAGTTACACGAGCCAAACACTTTTTAGTCATTCGTCTGAGAAGTGCTGTTGTTTTTTGTAACCTATTTATCTGAGGTGAAAGATATGCAAGTAAAAACAGCAACAGCACAATGTGAAAAGTGTTATAAAATAAGTCCAATATATTGAACAGCCCCTCTCAGTGTGTTCTTTTTCAATTAATATGATAAAAAATTGTCTGTAAACAATCAGACAATTTATACCCATGTTCATTTACCAGAATAGAATAGAACAGTTTTTTATTGTCACTGTTACAAGAACAATGAAAGGCAGTTTGGCATTTCTCCATGTGTGTGAAATACACAATAGCGTAAGTATTTACACAATAACAGACAAATTTACATTTACATAATAAAGATATGTACAAGTTATACATACACCTGCAAACATACGAATACAGCCATGCATTCAAACATACACGCACATACATATATGTATATATACATATATGCATCCGTACATACATACCCACACATCAACTAAGTCAGCACTCCCCAACCTTTTTTGGGCCACGGACCGATTTATGTCCGATAATATTTTCACGGACTGGCCTTTAAGGTGTCACGGATAAATACAACAAAATAAAACCAGTACTGGTACCAAAAAATTAAGATTTATTCATAACACACGGGAAAAGACCCAGGGAAACCAAGTTAATGATAAAAATGATAAACCAATAACGATAAATACCCTGAAAACCATAAATTTCACACCCGAGCCTCAACTCTCGTGGCCTGGTAGTAAACGTCTCACGGACCACAGTAACGGTCCGTGGCCCGGGGTTTGGGGACCGCTGAACTAAATGTTCCTGCTTTATCTGGATAAACGTTGGCACATAACGTGCTTGTGAGAGGTCATTGATACTATTGATATTGACTGTTTTTTCTCTCTCGTGTTTTTCACCCTCATTATTGATCAGGTTGCATCCAGCACTCTCGAAATATTTCACTCAGTCGGGTTGTCATAAAACTTTCAGTTCACAGGAAACCTAAACGCGGCAGTGTTTCCTTCACTGAATGATGGTTGATTTGAATGTCCACAATGTCTCTATGTGAGACAATAACCTTAAAAATATCCATTTTCTGTTAGCTATGTACTTTAGAAAGTCCATAGAAGTTATAAAATACTTGACAGCAAACTGTGTTGGGCTGTTAATCGTCATGGATACTACTCCCTCTTTTGCTTCTTCATATTTCCATTTTCCCATTCCCACTTATTTCCTTAAAATGGTTGTTGGCATGGAAAAGGTCTGGCTATATCCCCAAACCAGATGTGTGCAGTTGCTCTGTCAATCCAATACCCCTAAACTCCTGTTGGACAATATGGAAAAGTGCAAGAGGGCAAATGGTGAAGTCAGAGATTCCCCCCTCCCTTTTCTTGTCATAAATCATGCTTGGCAGCACAGAATAAGCTAGTTCTAGAGACATTGCTACTGGCACTATACCCATTGCCATTCATCACCTCCGAGGAACTACAAAAAGCTTGAAAAAAAATCACCACAAGCTACCCACGTAACCTCTGGACCAACACCGCCAACATTAGCAGAAGTGCATTCCTCTCCCGGAGACGAGAGAATGTTTGCCACCTGTACAATCAGTCCTTTTTATTGCCACTGTGGCCTTTTGGAGAATTTAACAGAGCTAATTGCTCTTCATTTACTCGCAGGGATGGATATAATGTAATGAGGCATCTGAAAGAGGAAAAAAAATGAATTTCGCTCATGGAACAATTTTTCCAGAGGTAAATCTCCTCTCAAGAGCTGAGTGGAGGACACTTTTACTCGGGTAGATTTTTCTCTCTGTCTCCTATTAGTAAATTTTGTTCCATGAACTCATGCTGACACCCTTTTAAGCCTTTGTGCGTCCTATATAAAATCAAATCCCAAGGCATTTGTTAAAAGTCTGATACTAAATAAAGAGGCATTTTATGAAATTTCAAGTCTACTTTTGCTACATTATGCACTGAGCGACAGTGAATATACCAGCGTACAAGGAGGGATGTGCCAGACTCCATCTACATGAACTAACCTTTAACCTGCGCCTTAAAATGACTGCTGTTTTTCATTTCCTCGAAGAGATCTGACGGGCATGGCAGTAATGGTACTGATGAATGCCAGAATAAACAGACGGTGGGAGACAAGACAAAGAAGAAGATGAATGTGTCTGAAAGGTACGATTTTTGGCAGTACTAAATTTAGAGAAAACCTGGGTTTCATTTTTGAATTTTATCTGTTTGTACCATGAGGAGTTTGTCCTGACAAACACGAACGTTTGTGTGCTTTATATATAGAATTTTTGGCCTTGGATCACAGCGGTTTAGCGAAACTGGCCCAATTGATTTTTCCAAAAAAATAAATGAATTTCAAGGTTTCTCTACCTCGCACATTTTAAATGGTCAGAATATTTTATTTTCTTGCCAGCTTAGACATGAGAGTCACACAGCTTAATTACAATGGGAATGAAGCATCATTTTGCCCAATTAAAGAAGAGATTTTTTTTATATGTAGTGTATGGAAAGTCTTCTGATTTAGTGATTATTTTAAATTACCAGTAAAAAAAACAAAAGGATTATTTAGTCATGCTTCACATAAGAGGCTTGTCTCTTGGTCTCTGCATCCTGTCATCAAACTTTGCCTCTGCTCCCCACCCAGATCCACAGCAGAGAGTGACTGCAGACGCTTGAAGTCCATTATTTATTTCAAAGTGTTTTGCTGAAGCTCAATACCATAAATTACCATTGCTATCAATCTAGGGCTGGGCTTAGCCAGCTAGATTGGACCACTGATTTATTTATTACCCACAGTATCTATTTAAAACATTTACATCTGTGTACATTAGCAAAGAGTATCATCTGTGAACCATTTATTGATGCCTACTCAACTAAAGGAAAGGAAGCCCATTCCTAAAAGAGGGACAGCTTCACTTCATCTTAACACACCTCAGACGGTTTCTTCTTACATTACTTACGAGTAAGTTAATAAATGATAAGTTCTGTATAAGTTCCAGCACATTGCTTTCAAGAGTTGGTATCAAATTATAGTTTTTTGACATGTTTTTTTGCAAATGGCAGTGAAACTTGGAGTTATCACATTCACATGAGAGGTAGAAGTATACAAAACCTTAGCTTGTGTAATAAATTTCTCTGTCTATTTGTTTCTATTCAAATGTATCATTTTTATTTGAATTAAAAATAATCATGAATAGCATACAGTGTAGCCAATAAACTGTTGCATGATCGGACCTAGCCTTTATCTGATGCTAGATGATGTCGCTGTGTCACTACTGTACACTCTAATTTTAATGCTAATCTTAAAGTCAAACCACAAATACAAAAACACAGGAACAGAAAAAATTATTTCTTATTTTTTGTATTTTTTAATTTTTTTGTTGGAAAATCAAAGAAATCTAAATTAATACATATAATATAATACTATAATGATAATACATATATTATACAATGTAAATATTAGATTAAAATTAAAAACAGGATTGGGAGAGTTCTATTTTTTTAATATATGAAAATATATTTTGTTTGTAATTATGGATTTTACACCAAAGCAAACGTTTTGGTGTAAAAACGTTTGTTTTTGATACTTTATTTTAATCAAGTCACAAAAAAAATCACTGCTTATAATGGATGGGAATTGATAAGAATTTAGAGATTCTGAGCCCATTGTCAATATCACTTATTGATTGAATTGCTTATTGATTCTCATTCTGTTCTCACTGGCACCAAATCAAAGAAATTACATTCCTGCAAATTCACTGCTGATGTTTGGTTAAATGTTTGTGCATGTTGGAGGTATTTCCGCTCTTTGTTGTAGAGATCAGTGCTGTGGTCATTACTCAAAAAAGGTAATGTAGTACATAAATTACAAAGAACACAGTAATCCAGTATGTTGCATTACTTTTGCTCTTCTCCATATAATAGGACCTGAAACACACTGTCTCATAATTACCATTTAACAACATAAACCTTGAGGCTGCTGGCGCCAACACCAACACAAATCTCTATCCTGATGACATTATCCCAATATTATCCTAATTATGAACACAA
>NW_005187434.1:2858338-2865992 GCF_000239375.1 Pundamilia nyererei | reverse complement strand
CCCAACATTCCTGTATGTCCTTCAGTGCTCTAGAAATGGTAACTTACACGTGGAATGTAGCGTAGCATTAAATGCAGGAATAGTTTTGGTGTCAATAAATGATTTATAGAGCATGTCTGCATTGTATCCTAAAATGGCAGGTATTAATCTTTAAGGAGGAATTCCAGGGAAAAAATTTCCATTCACTTTTTTAAATGTATTTTTGTTTCTTCTCATTGAAACAAAGAGATATCATATTGACAGCTATTTCCTAAAACTGCATTTCACATCCCTTGATAATTCACCTGTAGCTTGTAGAGAAAATGACATTCATCTCAGATGCTTGACCTCACTGAGGACTTCCACTTTAATTTGCATTAGAAATGTGAAATATAGATACAATGAAAAATGTTCTTGGATTGGTTTCTGCAGCACAATATGAAAATTTACAGTGCATTAATATTAATGCATCATTATTGGCTGTCTGATTTCATAAATAACTACAGCAGTGTCAGGTCTGGTATAGATCACTTGGATAGGGGCAGACTTTGCAAAACCACACCTAAAAGAGCTTTGTGAATTTAATTGGGAAAATTGCAAATCAGGTAGTCAGCCGTATAACTCATTGTCACATTTAATCAATAAACTTTGTAAATCAACTCATTTCATTTATAAATGATCTTATATAGATCAGGCAACCAATTAAACAATTAGCATATATTTAGCAATTAATTAATTTAATCGTTAATCACACCATTACCGTTCAAATTTTAAGCCAACAAATTTGGGAGCAGACGTGCAGGCTGGCGTTGGAGCCGTACATCATGCCTGGGGAGTGCAGATTGTGACACAGCTAGATTTACTGTGCTAAAAATCAATGCAATTAGGAGAGAGGCTGGAGGCTGGCCTGGGGTCCAGCATGGTCTTTAGGAAATTTTTGACACATACACACAGACACACACACATACTGCCAAATGTATTTCCTCCTTTTTTAATTGTAGGCATACTAAGGTGATAATAACTTTAGCTTTGTGCATGCATTGCATTTTTGGACATCAATATGTCATTGTCAAATTAATTGTGACATCTTGGCATAATTACTTCAAACAAATGAGACAATGGCTCAGATGATTTGTTGCCCCTGTCTCACACCACCTTTATTAATGTTAGTGTTTATCCAAATTAGAGCCACATTCTCCATAAACCGTTATGCTTACATCTATGCTAGTCCAGTGCTGATGAAGGCAACCTCATCATGTTTAGTGCTCCAAAGAGGGCCAGACAGTACTTTCTATTGAAGGCGTAAACTGTTCCAGTTTTTAGTTCACAAAGATTTAAAAAGCTAAAATGTGTATATATCGTGAATGCAAGCTACAATAAAGCTGCATCACAAACACATTATTGACATTTGATCACCTAATTTAATTAGTGTGGATAATGTGCTAGCAAACAGTTGCCTATTTTTGCACAGATCAACATTAGTCTTTATGTAGAGCTGTCAGACAAATTAACTAATTACATGTTTGCCATTTATACAAACTACTGAGGCATATACCTGGATAAACTGGCAAATTCTGCAATATGTGGCAACTACCTACTCGTGGGAGCTCCCTGCATCCCTGGGAAATCCTCTCAGTTTACCTTTAAGCATTTTTTTCTGTTTTAAACTGTTAATAGAAATCTTGATGTATCACAGTAGTTGATTGGTATTTAAGTCAAAAATGCTTTGTATTCTCTTTTTTACGTACAAGCTAGTTAAAGTCCAGAAATCAGTGTCAACAGTTTGTTCAATTTCACAGCTAATGTTTTACCAACATTTACTTTTTTTGCTGAATATCAGTGCCACTTGTGGATTTTTGTGTTTGTTGGTCATGCCAGTGTGTCACCACCCAATATGCAATTCAATTCAGATTCATTTATATAGCATCAAATCACACAACAGTTACCCCAAGCTGCTTTCTTTGTGAGGTAAAGACCCTACAATTATCACTGAATCAATCATATGAACGATTTTCAGTCTTCATTTTATTGCAGGACAATTAGCATGCAGTTTGAATATAACTGTTTTTTCCCCCTGCTTATAAACAGCTGCAAGCCAGAGCTTTGTGAGAGAGAAAACCAAAACAGTAATTTTAAGGGCCTGAACACTAAATCATTTAGCTAAAATATGTTTATGCACTTCATACAGCCGAGGGGAAAATATGTGTTTGTCACTATTAAACGATTGCTTTTAAATAATTTGTATCTGCAAGTTAAGAGAAGGGTGCATCACATACCTTTCAACTTTTGAAATACTCAAGAACAGCCATGACCTCATCTCCTCACTTCAGCAAAGAGAAGGGTGAGATCAGGTTTGAGATGTTGTGGACGAGCTGCCCTCAAACACAGGATGCAGGCAGGGTTGAAGTGCTGTCCAGGCCTTGGGTTGCTGATTGTCTCATCTGTCTTGGCTAAGTCAGCAGGATGTGACAGCCGCCCTCTCTCTGTTACCCGCTGACCACTGGGCTTGGCATTCTCTCCACTCACCTGCCCTATCACCGCCTCCACCATATCTCTATCCTCGCCTCACTCTCACCTCAAAGTCTTCGTAGCGAGAATGAGGATCAACGCCTTAGTGTCAAAGAAGAGGAATGTAGGCTAACAATTCCTGGCTGCGGGCTTGCAAGTATCGGTTCCGGGTGCTGACTTTGGTTTGTTGGTTTTTGATAGAGGCTGACAAAGTGACAAACCTTGACTTCAAGTGTAACTGACTAAACAGACATAACTTACTTTATTTCAGAGATCTCGCTCAAGGAGAAGGTAAGAGCTTGTTTTTGGTATTTTTAATTGCATTTTGAGATTATGTGCATTGCATAGTTAAACAATGAGTCCCACACAAACGAGGCAGCTCTTTCTGGCTTACCAAGCTACTACTTAATTCAGTTGTTCTGAATATATATATATATACAGGAGGTGGGGCGTGCTTATCTGTACTGAGCTGCAAATCCACATTGTCACAATGATTGTGTCTCCGGATGCCGACTGCGTCATCTTGTCTCTATGGCCGGCACTCCTAAAGAAGCTGTATGTCAGATACCTGCCTTCCTGAGTCACTGTTGTCTTTTTTAGTGCAGGATGTCAAAATATTATTATGGTATGTCACGAATTATTACAGAACACCAGAAAGCATCTTTTTGGGGGGGGGTTACTTTGTCAGACAGCTGTATGTGTCACCTGAGTTTAAAGTCCGTTTGATTTTATCTGCATGTGGTCTATCAAATTTGACAAAAACATACAGCAGCTGGTTCCTGCTGTGTTTTCCCAGTTCGGCTTTGTCACCAGGTTTATGTTTATGAGCTGAATTGTATTTCAGCTCTCAAAAGCAAAAAACAAAAACAAAAAAGGAGTGGGGGGGTGTAGGGGATGGGGTTGATATTTTCATCTTAAGAGCTGAAGTTGTGATTTTTTGGGTTGTTTGTTTGTTAGTTTTATTTTTGTGCGTTTCATTACAGCTCCTTTTTACTCGCCACTCACTACAGTCCTGATCTCAGACGTGAAGCAGCGACAAAAGCTGGCTCGTCAGGGATAACAGATGAGCGCAGATGAACAGTGTCAGGTAAAGTGCTGTGAAAGACATTTAATGTGTTTTATATCAGTGTGTCTGAATTGTCCAGGAACACTTGAATCACTCAGTGTCAGCCAAATACGGCATAATGAGACTCGCCTTCTCTCATCTGAAGACACATGTCTCACTGCTGTCACTCAGGCTAACGGGGGGAAAATGGCTTTTCGAGCCTTTTGAAGCACACAATTGTGTATGATAGTAGCCCGCTTTAGCATCGGGGATTGCTCGTGCGGGATTATTTCATTAGGAGGCTCCCGGAGAGAGGACAGAGGTCACAGTCTGGAGCTCATTCAAACATCTGGAGTTCGGGAACATAAATTATTAAATGAGGCGGCAGTTTGGATTGAGACTCCTTACGGTTTTTCACAATGAACTTAGAAGTATTCAATTTTAAAAAGCCTGAAAAAACAACATTTCTTCACTATTTCTTCTTACTTTTTTGGGGTCTGCCAAGCTTGAGTTGTTTGGAGTGGGATATTAGTGTTGACTATTAAATACTTCTGGAGTTCTTCTGTCTATGTTATTGTTGGGCTTCTTTTACTGCTGTGTCACAATCTGGCCAGACAAAAGATGGTTTGTTGTGGAGCTGTTTTTTCCCCCTCAATTTTTCTTGGTGTCTGTTTGGAGATCTCAGAGTTTCCTCCATTTACGCCAACACAAACCGTTGGTAGGTACGGTGCACTGGTGTGACAAGCGGTAAGGGAGAAGAACATCAGTATGATGTTGGAGTCAAGAGGTTGATGATGGGAGTGGCTCCACCTTGTGCCATAGCCTCGTTTTAGCTGTCACAACCAGCACAACAAAAAGCAAGTTTGATTGGAAGATAGAAATCTCTAATTATCCCCACCTGTGTCCGTCTACAATGGGAGGGTCGAGATGAAGCCATTAGCTGTCTCTCCACTGGCACCACCAAGAGTTTGTATACATCTGTGTCTTATTTTCTTTTCTGGCACAATGAGTCCAGCAAGCTAAGCAGGCATGACCAGATTTGGCAAGTTCCAATGACTTTGGCAAAGTTAGACAAGGAGGAAGCGGTGAGATGCAGAGAGGGGGATGAGCTGGCATGGACTCTGTGTTTGCCTTCTCCCATGCCTGTTACTTGAGCTGGGTGTGTGGCTTGGAAAGAGGTGCTGGGTCGGTCAGAACAATTCACAGAATACCGAAGGAGACCGCTACAGCAGGGAAAGTTGCAGGGAGAAAAAAGCAGTGGAAGAAAAAGGTGACTGAGTTGGTTTACAGTTGTGTAGATCACAGGCAGCAGAATCCTCCCAGCTTTTTTCAACTCGTGTGTGCATAAGTGTGCTGTTTAAGCTTATTGGGATACTTAAGCTCATCTCCCATTTGACTCATAGCACTTGATAGAAAAAGGCTCAATGTGATTTCAATATTGTCAGTTTTGATTAGCTGAATCAAGCCTTTGTCTGGCCCAGCAAGTGTGCATGTTGTCAAAGCTATTTACGAGCAATGGCCAGATATGAAGCCCAGACTATTGCGGTCATGTAAACAGCCACATCTGTTTGAACCCACCTGCTCCCTTGTGTTTACTGGGCTCTGTAAATAATGAAATAAGTCCTTCTGAATAAAAATATTACAGTGGCATGGACTTTTGCTTTAGAATGACACAATAATTAATCAACGCTATAAACAAAAAGCTGCCAGGAATTGCAAATTTATAAATAAAAGTAATTTTAAAAAATGTCCATGCATCCATGGTGTGTGTGGCTTTTTTTTTGTTTTGCTTTGTTGTTTTTTTTCTGGCGCGCCTAGACACATTCATTCATTCAGACTCTCATTCATTCATTTCTGCTTTAATTTATTTATATATGAGTGTTTGTTTTCACTTTAGTCCCTTGAACCTTGCCACCCTGTTTGTGACACCCGGGCTGTGAGTGAAGACGGAGAGGCAGGCTGGTTCAGAATGATCACTATCATTAACATTCATGGGGGGGTTCACTTATCATCCCTGACTGGAGGGACATGGCAGCCATTATGAGACGTCCGCAGGTGGAGTGCCATGATACATATTGCATCTTGCCACAATGGATTTATGTATTCAGTAGCAAAAGAAAAGTCTAATGAAAAAATACAGAAGGCAATCCTTTATTTCTCGCTCGGCTTCAAGTGAGGCCACCATGTCCTGCGATGAAGAGCGCAGGGGAATTCCAGGGCTGTACGCGGACCTGTCACTCATGCTGCGCGCATGCCACACCACTATACTTCACATTATGGACAACTTTTACCGGTAATACATTTGTGCGCCTAACCCTAAACATAACTCTTTAGGACAAGGTCTTATGTGTTAAGCATAGAGATGAATCATATAAAATGACGTTTTTCTTAAATATTGGTCAAACACAATAGAGATTTACAATGTTTCCAGTTTATGAAGGTTGCTATTCCAGAAAAAGTAGTTAGCTTTTTATAGGGCCTCAAGAGGAATGCTTTTGTGCACAAATATGTGCACAAAACTGCTTTTAAAGTAGCATGACAACATTTTGTTTCCTTTCGTAGATAGCATTAGCTGTCTAAAATAAGAGCAACATGGCTGCCGTGTAACAACACGATTCCAGACTGGACAAATAAGATTAAGAAAGCTCACGATTTAGGTAAAAAAAATTTTTTTAAAAATTACACCTTTTCACAACCTTCTTTCACCTGCAACAAAAACTACTCTTCCATTTTCCTGCTGCATCTTCCAGGCCGTCAGATACTGCCTTTTTGGGTTGGGTCAGATGGATGATCTGATATCCTCGTGTTGGTGTTGTTCCCAGACCATCATGAAAATGTTGTTCCAGGTTCAACATTGCAAGTGACCAATCACATTGTTGTGACGTTATTCTTTTGCGCGCCAAGCCATTCGTGCATTTATGAAATTCCAATGTTGCAAGGACAATATCAATTCTGCTTACTGTTTATTAAAGGGTTACGGTTAGGGTCAGGGTCCGTTGATCGGGGGACAGAGGCGGTTTCACGCAGCTTTAGTACAGTTCTTTGTTTTACGACGGTTTTTCCCGAAGTCGCAAAAGTATGACGTCACAACAATGTGATTGGTCACTTGCGATGTTGATCCTGGAACAACATTTAGTATGATGATCTGGGAACAACACCAACACGAGGATATCAGATCAACTGGGTCAGACATGTCTGTCATTCCCAACTTGGCACATATGGACACTTAAGAACCCCTTTGTATCCCATTTAAATGTTCAAGCATCATTTATCAATACCATCAAAACCTGCAACACTTTGTAAAAGTCTTTATTCTGTATTTAGTTGTGAATTAACTAAAATTCCAGGGGAACACAAGTTTTGGTGACCGCCGAGTTACGAACAACAACAATGGTTAAATTTAATGTGTGAAAAAATTGAATGTGATATAGCATTCACATAATGATAATGCATGAATAACAATGTAAGAACATAATGTCTACAAAATCAAAAATAATTGGGATTTATAATAATTCTTGTAGAAAACAATACAGATGTCAATAATTGCTGTATGTGTGACAATTTTTGTGCAAAGCTTTGTTCAGTTTGGCCCATCTCTGAAGGAGAAGATGGGATAAATACAGACATTTATGAATATATATATATATAAACGCTTTTAATATTACATAAATATTTTAGCCTACAATCTGCCCTGAACAAAATTTAATTTAAATATTTTTAGCATCTAAACCTAACTTTAAATTTACTGGTTGAGCATCATTTATCAATGCTAGCAAAAACTTGACCTACAGGTTCTTCCTAGTATTGATAAAGTGGCCATAATGTGGCTTTTCCCAGGCCTGAGGTGCTTTTTCAAATTCTTCCTTCTATATTTACTCATGAGTTGAATAAAATTCCATCATGCATACAACTTTTGGCTACCATTAAGTTACGTACATTGAACATAACACATGAAAGGAAGGCAAAGGGATAATGTAACATGAGATGATAAATGAAAATAACATATACCAAAATAAAAAATAAAAAAATGGGCCATTTACAATAAATCTTACATTACATGAAAATTTTAGTGCATGGGTTTTTTTGTTTTGTTTTGGGGTTGTTGTTTTTTTTTTTGGGGGG
>NW_005187434.1:2845077-2858318 GCF_000239375.1 Pundamilia nyererei | reverse complement strand
GACATATAGACACCTAAGACTAACCTTAAATTTACCGGTTAACCATCATTTATCAGTACTAACAAAAACCTGTAGGTCGGATTTTCCTGAACCTACCCAAGTATTTCATTAATTTGTGCATCAAAACCTAACCAGAGTGTAACAGCAAACATAAAACAAGCATGTGGAAATGAAACGACTCAGAGACTGAAAACTAATCAGACTGGACACGAATCACAGTCCACTCAGCGATGAGCATGTGACTTATTTAACCCTTCTGGCATCCTAATGCAGACTCTGCTGTTTAAAAGATGACTGTCAGCTCATGCTGTATTGCCTCAGACAGTACATCAAGGCCGGCCATTTATGCCAAAGGACAACTTGTGAGTAATTTAGAGATGCTAGCGGTATCTGACAGAATGGCAGCATTTGATGAGAAATTGTTGGGAGAGTCCCGCTGGGTAATGATACCAGCAGAGCACATTTGGCTGTACTCTTGTGTTTTGCTACGTAGTGAGCACACCAGCAATTTTCTGTGTTGGAACCAAATTTTGACACCGACATATACAGTAATTTAAATGTCTGTTTGTTTAAAATGTATAAAATTGCCCAACCTAACAAACAGTTTTTTTCTTTATTATTCCCAGTTTGCCCCAGTATTCACCCAGCAGTGATGTTTTAGCAAGAAAATCTAAAACAAACAGTGTCTGAACTATTTATGGTCAGTAGTATATGTGCTTCTGATGTTTATCCTGAATTTAAAAAGAGGTCATTTCACATAAACAAATCACAAGGAACATCCCATTTTGAGTAAACAAAACAGCAGGGACAGAGAACTATTCCATGATAGATTTCTTTATGCTTGATTAAAGACACAATTCCTATCCTGATATTTCCTTGAGTAAAAAGGCTCCCAGACCAGTAATAACCTAATTGGAGAGAAACCTCTAACTAGTGTTGCTCCTCTGTGTCCCTGTGTATAAATAGAGTCCATAATGGACCAAGGTGCGATGCCATCATTCATCTCTGCTCAGAAACACTTCAGGTTCGGGTCTTAGCTCATTTTCCTAATGATGCTCTTGTTTTAGGTATGTTTTCACTTTAAGGTTTGTAAGATTCCAGCTTAATGGACACTATTCATCATGGACTCAGACCAGTTCACCCAGCAAACTTATTTGACATAACAAATTGCCAAAATGAAAGGATGCTCAAGCAGGTGGATATTTCAGACCAATAGGTAAATTTGTTCTTATTGTAAAAATAATAATAACAATAACATAAAAAGCCAGTTTCCTGCAAGGATTTTGCTTCTCTTGTATGACAATTGCAACATTGCTGCCAAACAAATCTGTCATTTCATAATGTGCTTAACGCGGCTACGTGAAGTGCTTTTTAATTTTAAATGTTAATTGACTAAAAGAGGACTTCCAATTCCACTGGCACCATGTAATAGGAGGTTTCCCCAAAAAAACATGGAGTCTTCTGGGAAGCATATCCCACATGATAGCCCCCGGTTATGCCATGCTTTTATGTGGTAGATTACTCCCTGGCTCTGTCCCAAAAAAGGCTGCTTTTTAACCACTGCTTCTCCCATTTGCCTCGGGATACTCATGGGCTGGCAGGTTGCACAACACATTACCATCCTGCAGCATCTCTTAAAACACATTTTAGCCCTGAAACACAGCTGGCATTTTGGCCGGCTTTGCTGCGCTGGGCACGGAAGGACCGAACATCAGGATGTTACAGAGAAATTAAAATGGAACCTAGTTGTAATGATGTGAGCAGATCCGCAATATGCTGTGATGTCAGTGCACTTCTCATTCCCGACACATCCTTTGTCAGAACTCAAGAGCAAGAGCGGGCTTCGGTTATTGCAAGCTAATTTAGAAGATATTATACATTTGTGAAAGAGGGGGCTCAATGTACTGCAGGGCGTGAGAAAGTCTTCACATGCATGGTCGACCCTGTGAGGATGAGTGTGTACTACCCCATGCCAAATTCAGGGTCTGTGCGTAGAGTTATGTGTTGCTAAACATCACTAAGATCCAACAGCCCAGTGTGATGCCTTTGGTTTCCAATCTCATGCTTCACGCCTGCTGCCCCTCTATCATGGATTCTTATTTACAGGCAGGACCCTCACTGAATCCCCTGAGGAGCAGATGATGTGCAGGTCTAGGTAGGGACCCTATCCCATGAATACTGTCCGTATCACTATGAATGCAAGTCAAGAATTCCAGTAGGCGATCCGACCAACTTCTTTATGTCCAGAGCTGTCAACCATGAAATATTTTACAGAGAATTAGGTTATCTTAGGGTAGATGTGCATTGTCCATTGCAGTCATAATCTAACCAATGGCATGCACTAATTCTATTTCAATTTCCTATCTGCTGTGTTTTTACTCTAACTCCAGTCCCCATTCCTTCTCTTTTAAAAGCATTATAAATTATGTGCTATCTTTAAACATGCCCAAAATAAAATGTGCAGGACAATGAGGCAGGAAATATGAGCTGTCCGGCTCATATCCATGTCATCAAGATGACTAAATTCAAAAGCCGCAGGGAAAGCTAATTGTGCATTGCTGGTCCAGAAATACAATCTTCTTCCATTTTTCTTATTTTTTCCCCCGTTTCAAAAGACTATATAGCCTGCACTCTCCAGAAAAAGATAGGTTAATCCTTAGAAGTTAATGCACAGGCTCTCAGGCATTTGTCTTCCTGAACCATAAAAGGGTGAGTGAGGCTGGCACTGCACAAATGTAGTGGAGATGCATACTGAAGTCCTCCACTTTTCCAATGGCACACAGAGTATTCAGCATTCAGATGGATGTAGGAAGTTTGTGGAAGTAACCTGATGCAGTGGGCTAAAGGTGGATATCCTACTATGCTGCAGCCCGCCACCTCCCATTGTCTTGATAGGGGAGCAAGAGATGTACAGCGGCCTCAAATGGAGGTGGCATCTGGTGCCCAATTTGTCATGCCTGAATTACCTAGGAGCTGATAAAGGCTGAAGTTTTAATAAAAGTTGGGAGCAGCAGATAGCAAGGTGAAGGACACTGATGAAGTGTCTTGGGGCCTATTTCCAGCTAGAGATAAGAACCTACAGAGAGAGGTGGGTCGAGGGTCTAGCACGGTGTGATAATACGCTGATGCTGTGGAAACAAAAAAAAATAAAAAGTGCTGTTGAAATGCAACACAGCACACATAATGGAAAAAATAATAAATAAGCAAATAAATAATGATGATGATCTAAACGAGGAGAAGCCAGGGTGGAGGCTGTGGAGTCCTGAAGCGTCTCTGCCTGTAATTTGGCCACCCGCCAGCAGCCATTGCTCACCCTCAGCTGCGACGGCAAGCTCCAGATGTGCCAACGGCACGTTTTGGATTTTGCCAGCTGACTGCACCGTTTGATAGCCCGCTCTCTGGATGCCCATCACCGGCCGCAGAGATAGAATTAAATGATGATGATCTTCCCACAAGTTGGGTGAGGAAACAACGCATATAAATCTTGATTTCATCTCAGCGTGAGAAGTCTTTATCCATCATCACTCTTAATGAACAAGTCATTAGCTGCGATGAATGGCGCTCTGGGCTCCTGCTCGCCACTGCTGCTTTTGTTTGCAGCTTTCAGGGGCAACTTCCTGTGCCCTTTGAGAGGGTCAAACTCATTTCTCCAGATGTGGGGTAACCTCTCTGCTCCTGGGGTGGCTGCGCATCCATGTACTAAACAGGGCTGGGAAAAATGAGCATATACTGAGAGTTTTTATGATTTTTTTTTTTTTTTGCCATATTGTCAGTTCCTCAGCAAGTCTCTGCATGCCCTCTCATCCAGAGAAGCACATTAGCAAACTCGGTGGCCGCCTATTATGGTAATTTTATGTGCACAATCCACGACTTGATGCAAGCTTGCTATGTAAACAGAAAAAGGCTTTTTCATTGTACGGTAATAGAAAGCTACCGAGGAGATGTAAAAACATGCTGGGCTGCGCTGCTACACCGTAACACAAATATATACCAGCAACAGCGTGACGCCGCCACATTTTTTTTTTTTCTGCTTCTGTATCTGCAAACTCGATCAGTCTTTCATGTGAACTGATAATTCCTCCGTTTGAAATGAACGAGCTGTTTGGTGAACAAGAGTTGTTGAAGACAAACATTTCCCGGGAGCCTTCATTTTTATTTACAATCACCGCGCCGCTTAAAGCCATTGTTAAAGAATTTAACAGTGTGAACCGTACCCCCTCGGGCTACCAGAATCTAAAACACTTCCATAAAAGTTGGATGAAATTGTTGTGATCTTCTCCTCCGCCTTCTCCTCTGAAGTACAACAGTGCTTGAAATATGAAAAAAGGGGAGGCATCAATCAGGCTGTACGGCAGTAAATGTGAAGAGATAAAGGTTGACACGCGATAATTGAAAATATCTGCCGCTAATACACCAGAGTCTGTGTTTGTATTTGAACATAAAGGGGAAGAGTGGCATGTGACTTTCCTTGTTAGTGACAGCTGCCATGTTCTCCGGTCTACGGGGACGTAGCACACTGGAAGATTCATCTGACTTCTACAGTATGTCTGAAGTTCCTCAAATCCCCCGAGACACCTCTTTACATGTTTGATGATGTTCCTGAAGAGGTTCCAGCTGAATCTTGTTCAGAAGTTTTGCGCCTTGAATTCCCTGAACATTTAAGTCCCAGAAACAAGAGAGAGCAAACACGGAGTGATTGTGAATTTGTGTTACGGTTTTACTCATGGGATTATTTCTGCTCTTTTAAGGCAACGTTACAATTTCTGTTTCTCTAGCGATCCCAACAAGCAATGTGGTTTTCTAGTGATGACTCTAATGTCGTCAGTTGACGAAATATAAATTTACTGATGTTGTGGATGCGCCCTGTATTTATCTATGTTTCCAGTTTCAACGCACGCTCGCAGTATAGGTAGGAAGTGAAATACCCATTACTGCATGTGTCAGTGTCATAAACAATAGCGTCGACTCCTCGGAAGGAGGCAGGGCGATAATGGAGGCAGTGCATCAATGTTCAGCACAAGGTCTGCAATTCACACGAGGAGAACACTCACCTGAGCACCGGGAATGCTGGTTGTAGACGGAATTAACAGTAGCAGATGTGTAGTGGAGGACCACTTTCTAAAATGAGCTCTGTGCGCGCACTGGATAAAGGGTCAGTTCACCTGAACGTGTAAAAAAAAAGTACCTAATGGTATTAGAGCAAGTAGATTCACAATTGCTGAGTTTTTCATTTTCAACAGCTTCTGAAAAATTACCTGTCACATCAATATAATATTAGCTCCAGGGCTCAAGTATAAATGGACAATTGACCAGAAAGCAGTTTCATACCCAGTGAGGCCTGTTCCCACATTATTCCATGAAAAATTAAGCAGATAGAACATTTGCAGTTGAATCCAAGTGTTGAACTTGAAGTTGGTAGCAGTTCACTGGACCAAGCAATATGAAGCCCAAAGAGATGGTGATGCAAGGAGGCCATCAGGAGGCTGACAAAACCAAAATAAGCATCATCAGACAGATAGCAAACATTTGTGAGTGGTCAAATTCTTAAAAAAGATGAGTCCACCAACCAATTCAATAACACCAAAGGCTGAGAGACCATCAAGGACAACTGAAGGAGATGATTGCAGGATTCTTTGCTTGGTTAAGAAAACACTCTTGAAAAGTAAGAAATATGATTGTCAAACTCTGCAATCAAGGTACATTTATTTTTTAAATCCTTATAAGTAAAATTGTTTTAGTTTGTTTGAGCCAGTGAAATGGGAGACTGTGTAAAATTGGCTGTAATTCCTAAACAGTTACTGCAGTTCTTTTGGAAAACATCTTGAGTTAAAGTCCACACTTTAATCACAACTTGATTGCTTAATTTGAAATCCACTGTGATGATGTACATGCTGTTATTACTGTTTGTGGAGTGACTCTGGTTGAACCCTTATATAGAAGCTTAAATTTGGGGAAAATACTCCAAAATGTGTATCAGATGCATCATACTGGTCCTGACAGTCAGAGTCTGGATGGCTCAAGAGGGAAACGAGGTTGGATACAAACGAGCTGCTTGTAAACCACTATTTATTTTTAAATAATGGTGAAAGTGCAGTTTGTGGTTTTACAAATTACATTTCTGATTCATCAAAGGGAGGCTTAATGCTGATTTGTTGTATCTCTTTTAGTAAATATATCTTAAAGAATGAATCCCTGACATCGCCAAGCAGCTAATATTTGTAAGATGGGCTGGAGGAAAACATTTAAACAATGTATTATGAAACTATCAAAGGCTTAACAGCATGTACATTGTTGGGGATATTGCATTTGTTTTGATCCACCATTACTCTCAGCATAAGTGCATCCAAACTCAGTTTGCCCATTTGATAATAAATAATAGAAACAGAAAACTGTCTACCACATGCTTAAGTATATAAAGTAGTTATATAGGTCTTTCATTTCCTATGATGTGATGGTGCTTTAGGCAGAAAGAGCAATTACTTGAAAAAAATGTATAAATAAAAAATTGCAGAGGGGCTTTGCAATCTAAAGGCAAGCACATGTTGTAGTTTCATGTGTGAAAGGATTCCTGCATGAGACCGTGTATGCGTGCGTGCATGTGTGTGTTTCTGAATTGACTAGTCTAAAAGAATTGAATCACTTAGGCCTGGAAAAAATTACTTCTCTATTATTATGAGTCTGTTAATAAAACCAGTTTGGCTACATTTGAACTCCTTCCTCACTCACAGAGAGGAAATCATACAGATAACATGTAAGACAGTAACAAGGAGGTACTCATGTGATATAAGCTGGACTCGCCTTTGTAATTTTTTTTGTACTTAAGCTCAAAGCAATCAGATACGGGGAGGTAGGTAAACATGTGATTAATGTGCGTGGCATACTCTTGCAAAAATTGCTTTCTCACACTGTTTTTATGAAGAGCAAATGACCCAGAAGAACCCTAAGGTGCAGCTTTTAACATAGCGGGTTAAATTATGACAACTGCCAAAACAAAATATCCCAGAATGCATCTTTATGATTCAGTGAAAAACTGTTTTTAGAAAGTTCGACAGCATTATCAATGAGCAAAGATAGTGCTGCCTGCTCAGGGTGTCTCTTCTCTTCACTTTGACCACCATGTCGCTCTTCCACCACGTTGGTCATATTGTCAACCATTTCGTAGTGCACTTGGTGTCCTTGAGTTTTGTTTGGTAGTAAGGAGAAATTCCCAAAGGACTTCTGTTCTTCTGCCCCTGAGACCAGTGTCCCAGGTGTGGTTGCTAAATATTTTACTGTGTGTTGACTAGTTACAGGTCATGCTGGTGTTACTACCAGAAATTACTGAGCTCATTCCCGTTAAGCTTAGTGAAAATTTCTACTGACGCCAAACACATAAGGCGCAACTTTGGCAAACTTCTACAATGTTGCCATCTCTTAACTGGGAACTAAAATATATATATATATGTTTATACATAACCATATATTGTCTATATACACACATACACACACACGTACACATTTTAAGAAATAAATGTTTTTTGGCCATCTGGGGCAGCAAAACAAGAAAAATTGTTCAACCGATGTGTTTTTTAGCACAACATGTGACAAATGCCCACTATCCTCCCTGTCCACATATTTGGTTTGAGAGAAACATGGATCATAAACAGCTAAATGTTTGTTTTGTTTTTGTTTTTTTTTACCAGAGTAAAATACAACCAACAGAATGAAATACGTACAAAAGATCCTCAGCTTAACTGAGTTAAGTAGCTTGTCATGCTTTCTTGTCCTTTGTCATCTGCTATATAATCATTCTTTCTAACCATGTGGATTCTGATTTCGATACAAAATGATGTAATAGCTCATCTGGCTAATGAACCATCACAGTTCCCAGGTTACTGTATAAAAAGGAAGTAGTGAAAGAAATTCTTTTCACATTTTTTTTCTGTATTGCAAAAGCTAACGAAAATTAAAATCCATTAAAAAAAGACAAATGTAACCCTGACCATTAGCACAGTTGGGCTGAAGACTCATTAGCCAATCATTGCGTGTAACCTTCGTTCAGTTCTGATAAATACTGTAGGAGAAGTTGTGAACTGTGACTGGATGAATGAGCCTATCAGTCTTTTGACAAGATGAGCTAGAAAAAAAGGAGCACAGCTTCCATGGCTTCTGTTTGGTTCTCCACCAAAGCTGTAAAGTCAATGCAGAAATACCCTAAACCTTCATTCTTCAAAGTAGCCATCAAAGCTCCTTTGGTTACAAAAGCAAGTCCAGTTGTATAGAAGTGCAAGTAAAAATGACACTAATTCTCATTCAACCTTTAACACTTTGCTAATGAGTTTATGTTCCAAGTCGCTGGTTTTAAGTTGGAGTCATTACAACATGATGTTTTTAACAATGGTCAAAAACGTTGGTTTTAGGGTGGGCCGACCTTGTGATTTACAAACCGCTTATTAACTTGTCAACATGACACGAAAGGTTTTGAAACACCAAGATGACAATAGCCAGAAAGTCTCAGACTAACCACTCTATGATGTCATGTTCCTTATGTCCATCTTTTATATACAGTCTATGGGAAAACTGTATGTTTTTACTGAGAGTTTGATGGCACAATGGCCCCAAGCTGCAGGTTCGCCCAACCCACACAGTTATTCCCTTCGTTTAGGTGAATGTAATGCAGCTGGTGTGGGTGTTGTGGGAGAGAAAGGCAGAGCGTCACGGTGATGACTGTGGTCTTGTCAGTAATTCAGGAGATCAGATGACACTTCAATAGAAAAGCCAGAGTGTGGGGTGGAATTTGAAAATTGAGTTGACAACACCAACCATAAAGGCGTTATGGTCTCTGGTATTGGTCTCTAAATGGCTGTTGATTCTGTTGTTGAACAATGTGCTCGAGAAAGATTGCTGCATGAAACTGCAATATTACCTCTTGCACTTAAAACTTTTTGGCTTTAATGTTTTGTATGTGTGTGTGCATGTGTGTGTAATTGAATAACAGAAGTCTCAGCAGATGTGAATATAGTCTAAATGTTTCTCTTCAGCTCGGCCTCTGTAGCTTGATAAATGCTCATATTAGGTTTTCCGTAAGTCCTCAAAAAATAAGTCAGAAAATGGCATTTTTATTCTTTAAGACCATCAAAGAGCAAAATTGCATGCAGCTTACAAACCCGCCGTGATGCAATATTTTTAGGAGTTGTGAATGAGCTGGATTTAAACAAAAGCAGCTGTGGTTTAATGTTAACATTGTACTGTCCTGTCACTATTTCTGTTTAAAGCGTTATTTTTCACCCTCACAGTTCCGTCTGATTTAAAATGGTTTAGAGAAACAGTCTGCAAATCCCTCTTGAGCGGATTATAGTTGAGGTTGGAAAACTTGGGGCAGTTTCACGCGCTTGCTAAATTGCATAGAGATCAGTGAGTCAGAAGTATATAATACTTTAAAAAGGGTTGGGTTTTTTTTCTTCTTTAAAGCATGGCTGTAACTTTGTTGCCTCACTTTACTGAATTTTTTAGGTTCTAAAACATATCGTCTCCTTATAATAAGCATTTGCAATGAATAGCAAACATATATTTTTTAGGTATACATATATATATATATTTGTATTGTTTGTAGATAGATATGCTTAAAATCCCAGATCTGGAATAACAGAGCTGTGAGAATGTACTGTGAGGTGTGATTTTCTAAAGAAATTGCGTCAGCATCTGAAGAATGCCTTTGTGTTTCCAAACCTGGCTCTTTAACACACATTTCAGAGGAGGGCTGTCAGCTTATGGCATATTAGCTGGATGGGTTCGTTTCCCATGGGACATGAGAGGCTAGCTTGGAGGGATCCCAGGGTAGAAATGGAAGACACACTATGTGAATAGCTTTACTCTGTCATTCCAATTCGGCACAATAAAAATCAAAAGCAGCTTGGCCACAGACCGTGGCTTCACCTGGAGCTTTCTACAGTACAGTACCAGCCTCAGACACAATGAAAAAAATACTGCTGTCAAGACTCATTTTATACTTTATAAAAGGAGCTATAATTGAAAAACAATCACTTCCTGCATGACAATTCCTCATAACTCACACACTGCATTTATGGCAATCCAGAGCACAGTGGTGTTTGCAGATATATGCTATCTCAAACAGCACATTATAATTCTGATGGCTTGTGTATTGAAATCACTTCGTGTGCATAACGTAACCAATTTAATATTGCTTAAGTCTAAATAAATGCCCTTCATAGTATGTGCTAATGTGTAGTAAAAGTGCGACATGTCCTTTTGTTGTTTTTCTGGAAGCCGTACTTTTTAGCAGCTGCTGTTTTCTACTGACTTCAGTAAAACAACCTCCGCCACGCTACTTGCCCTTATGGACCCAGAAAAACATGAAATCAATACTGTATGCATTTCAAGCAGGAAAATTCTTTTATTGAGTATACTGCTTTATAATGGTTTCCATTATTGACATCTGTGAGTTATGAAATAAAACCTAATGCAATGAGGATGAGGAAAATAGCATTTGAGGCTTTTTATTGGATCAATTTAAAGTTAGCACACTGCATTCTGATGACAATAAAATGCTAATCCTGACCAGTATTTACAACATCAAAAAGTGCTGTGTTTTCAAAAAAATGCTAAAACAAGAGAATTTGAGCCATAATGAAAGAGTCTGCAGGTGTGTCTGTCTCGATTTTTCTGGAAGGAATTTTGACTGAATTTTGCGAGATGATGTGGCCGGCCGATTTTTACCAAACAGAGATCAATGTAGGACGTTTCACAAAATGGTTTTGGGGTAGAGGACATGATCATATAATCATATTACTTCTTGGACACAACCAAACCAACATCTTGTAACTTTTAACACAGTTTTCATATATGCTCTTTTTTTGTATCTATTAATGTTTATATATATATTCATATTTTTATTTCAGATTTTGGCCCTGATTGGCATTTTGTGACCAAACCTCAAAATCATATTGTGAGTATTACTGTTCGTTTATAATTAAACATAATAATTATGTATTTTTACACACATGCATTCAATTATTTTATTTATTTATTTATTTACTAAGCAATAATCCCAGAATTAGAAAAAAAATGTGTGCTATTGATGCAGTCATCTGAATCTGGCTGATCTCAGATGACCCTTCCTCTTTACTCCACCACAGCCACCCCCACCCCCCTTCCCCCCTTCTCCCCTTTCTTATCCATTACATGGGAGCTGAATGATGGTGATTTGGTTGAGGCCCAGTGAGTGCCTGTAGAAAATTGGTTGGTTGATAAAAACCCTCCTATCAAAGGGGGCTACTTTCTCATTTACATTTAGATGAGTATTGATTATTTATTTACTCAGTGGAGTGGGATTCTTTTCCAATCTTATCTCTCGTCTGTGCCTGTCACCTGGAAAAAAAAGAGATAGAGTTCTTGACACCGCGCTAAGATAACGGCATTTTGTAGAAGCAGATAAAACTTGGAATGGTGGTCTCTGCTTCTTACGTTCCTCCTTTTCCTCCTACCCGATTTTGACGGAAAAGGGAAAGTTTGGAAAATTAAAACTGATAGCCCTTGTTCAAAACATTGGGGGGCAGGCAGTGAAGGAATCTCTATTTGCAGGGGGAATAAGTCAAATTGGCTGTACAGATATGGTCAGGCTGCTTCTACGGGGAGAAATCTTATTCGAGTTGTCTTAGTAGTTTAGTATTTCTATCACACATAATATAATGTTGTTTCATAATTGTAACAGTAAACAATACTGTACATTTTATCCAACAGTGTGTTTAATAAGAATCTATTACACAGTGCGGGAGTTACATGTGATCCCAGCGTTTGCAGGCTGTGTGGAAATGAAGCCCCTGGACGTGTCTGTCATGTTCTAAGTGCTAAACTCTGGTGATGTTTGGGTGGTTGAGCTGGGGATTGGTCATGCATTGCCAATGAGTCTGGAGGCTTGTGGCAGGGTGAGGAGCTTTGTGAGACTGACTAAAGGTGTTTAGGGTGGGAGGTGCAGCATGTGGGTGCTCTGTAGGAATTGGGAACCCCTGACAGACCCTGCCTCTTCTTCTCAGCTCTTTGATGGAGAGTGAAGAGTCTCTTGAGGTGGCCTCTGTCAGCTCTACTCCTCCTCAAAGCAGACACGCGGCTTCGGCACAACACTACCGCGCCTTTCTCACCCTTCACCCCCCGGGCCACTCCCAACCTCTCATGGTCACTTTTCATCTCCTCCGTCTCTGCACAGAGGATCTTGCCACATGTAAATGGACTTGTAAGCACTCTATTTTGAGACCACCTAATTGGAAGCTTGCATATTTGTTGACCCCAGAGTATATCAAGGTTGGCAGTACGCTGTAGGTTGGCACAGTAAGCAAAGCTACACTGCCAATGACTCTTCACTGCTGCCTCACTGAAGGTGACTTATTATGCTGCTCAAGGATTATACCCCATTTTTCTTTGTTAGCCAGTCAGTCATTAGCCTAGTTACACATCTGGATCCCCACAGCAATTTAAGAATATGGAAGGTTCCTCTAAAAAAAAAACTAATTAGTCCAACTGGAAAGGAACATCTTGTTTTCCTGCACCCCTAATGGATTGGACCAAGGTCTTTTGAAATGCAAACCCATCAAGGAGATGCCTGAAAACAGCCCCTAACCCTGCCCTGACTGTCTCACGATGAACATACTGCTAACATGCTACTAGGAGTGAATGCTGCCACTTTATAAGAAAATACATTACAAGTAATAGTAATACTAGTTACATTATACAGACTTTTTACAGTGTTGTTGCGCAGTCACTTGAAATACAACAATAACCCTTCAGTTGATTCTTCTAAATTAAAAACATTCATGTATAAAGCAATAAACAGTTGTGGTAGCAGACAACTTTAATAGTAATAGTAATAGTAGTAGTTAGTAGTAGCAGTAAAATTGTTGCGACAAGCACAATATAATAACTGTAATAATAATGTTACTATAATACACCAAATCTCAGTGTGTGTGTCCATTTGTCAAATTAAGTCCAGCAGCTACCCACAAATATCTTATACCCCTGAAGGTTCTTATCTATATCAGAGATTTTGACATCATTATGTTGCCTAGCAACATCTTACAACCTAAATTGATAAATGTTTAGCATTTATGTGCTTATAACCCCTTTAAAAGCACTGCATTGTTTTAATTTCACTGACGTAATTAAGCCATTATCTAATTAAGAACATGTTATGTAACAAATTATATGTTATTATCGCCTTACCTGACAACCACCTAATGGCAAAATGAAAT
>NW_005187434.1:2843874-2845057 GCF_000239375.1 Pundamilia nyererei | reverse complement strand
CGTAATTAAGCCATTATCTAATTAAGAACATGTTATGTAACAAATTATATGTTATTATCGCCTTACCTGACAACCACCTAATGGCAAAATGAAATGTATATAGTAGAGTTGGGCTGAGCATTGCAGAGGACCCACAAAATGAAGTAATTTTTCCCACACAGAATTTATTAAAAGGTTAAAAAAAAAGGATTCATTATTATATTATTATTTACATCCTGTAAGAATAAAGCAAGGTGTTTAAACTTGTTTGCCTCCAATTTTTATTTACTTTTTTCTTTTAGTAAGTAAAGAAAAAAGTCACCGCAAATACTTTTGGATAATAATCCAGTTTCTAATGGATGAAAGTCTGCGTATATATCTAGCGTTGCAACACTGAAAAAGAAGGAAGACAAAGATGCTTTATAATGTTAACTTATTAAACCTTTTTTGCTTCTTGATATTGCACATATAGGTTATACTATCACATAAATGAGACATTGTAGAGCATTGTTGTGGTTTGCATAAAGTCCACAGCTGGCTGTAGTAATGTTGCTGTCTAACAAATCGGGAGGATATTGATGTATAAACCTTGAAACTACTCCTTTTTACATGCACTGCCCACAGGAGAAGCAGCATCAGAAGTGAGTAACATGAACATACATATAACATCCTGATTATCATGGTAAAGCGTCTTCTCATCATTTTATTTTATTTTGTGTATAAATGCAGCTATAAATCAGTCACAACCTTTAAAAAACATGGCTGTATGCATTCAGCACACTAACTCATCCCGATCTCTTGGACTGAGTGTGTGCCTTGGCATTGTTACCGAAACTCTCAAGGAAGGGAAGTGAATTGGTCTATCAGATTTCCAACAACAACATCGAGTGAATGCCAAGGTAAGTACAGCTCAGACTTGGTTAGCTCGCTGATTAGATGACAAGCTGTAAGGTTCGGTCAATCAAGTACGCTTCAGAACTGCTCATTTAAGGCTCTCGGTTTGAAATGACGTTTTCAGCTATCCCCACAGGAGAGAACAAATCCAAGAAGAGATCTCATGTTTCTATTTTTTCCTTGAGCTTGTTGGTACGAGAAAGATGGGGCCAGGGAGTTTTCTCCTACATTTCAAATTCAGCAGAAGACAAGGACCACAAAGTTTACCTAACAACACATATACACAAACTTAAGACTTTTAAAGACAGTA
>NW_005187434.1:2808292-2843854 GCF_000239375.1 Pundamilia nyererei | reverse complement strand
AGTTTTCTCCTACATTTCAAATTCAGCAGAAGACAAGGACCACAAAGTTTACCTAACAACACATATACACAAACTTAAGACTTTTAAAGACAGTAGTGTTTTCTAAAGAGGTCTGCTGTATCCAGTATCCATTCTTATTTTGACATTGTTGATTCTACTATAATTAAATGTTCTTTTTTATTGAAGTTTCATCTCCAGCATTCATCTTTTTCTCCACATCTGCTCACTTTTCTTTAATTGCATGTTACTTTTTTGGTAATAACTCCCTTCAAGGCTATTTGTGTGACTACACTTTTGACAGGTAGCACTACAGACTTGGATTCTTGCTGCCAAAGTTTTCACGATCCAAAAAAACCTCACCTTTTTTTCATGACTCCCACAGCTCTTTCTCTTTCTGCAGAGGAACAGGGCCAGAGGTTGAGAGGAGGACCTGTCTAAGGTCTGGCTACATCTGCCAGAGCTTCCTCCCACCTGTCTGATGCTGCTGAGATTTATGTGGCTGTATAGGAGGAGGGCCAATCCAGTGTGCCAGGCCATGTGTAGGCTTCCTTTTACGCTGACAGTTGTGTGTATACTGTAGCTGGTTTCCAGTGAGGCTTGGCCCAGTGTATCTGGAATCTGTCATAAATGATAGCTTGAAAAGGTTAGGACAGTTCAGGGAAGATAAATGGTGAACTGGGAGGACAGCTGATGTAGGAGCACAAACACTTCAAGACGATGGAGTGGACTGAGGCCAATCTCCCTATCCCGCTCGGCTGTGGTAGTTCCTCTGCTGCGACTGCGGCAGATGGAGGAAATCATCCATTGTTTGCTCCACTAACAGAAGTTTCTACAGACCATTCATATGAGCCACTCTATTACTTTCATCAAAACAAATGATAAAGAATGGTTATTAGGTTCTCACAATGTCTTTTGTGTAATAAAGCTTGTTAACTGCATTGTGCAAAACAAATGGGCAGAATAATCAGTATACTTATTGACATTGTGTCATTTCTAGTTAGAGCTGGAAAAGGACTCTCACTATGGCTCCGGGCTTTGCCTTCTATCTCTCAAGAGGAAGAGCGCTAATGGCTTCTGAAAGCTGGGATCGAAGGAACTCATAAAGCTCTGTAGAATGACACAAAAGGAGGAAGAACATTATTAATCCTTTATTTTTTTATATCGGAATTCATGATGTTCTGTGCAATATAGCATGCAAGCCTGAGACCAGTATTATGCTGCATCAAAATAAATGATTGCACAGGGCTGTTGGCGTAAAGTTTAAAAGTGAAAATAAACTTTTGTCTGGTTTAGCTCCCAGAAACAGGAGCATCATTGTGACGGGAATAATTAAGTTACCGGCGCTCCAGCATGGGTCGGGCCCTCCCGACGCTTGGAAATAAAACACTGTTTTTATTGTAATTTTTAGAAATGTTATAATAACTATTACTGTTGGATGATAAAATGGGTGTTGACAGACTACTTTATTTCACCGAGCTTGTATATATTAATATGAACCATCAGAGTTTCTGATTTAATATCGGAAACATGGTAGCTGTATTATCATTTAACCCCTTAACACCTAGTGTGTCATGTTTGATACATGGGGTTTTTGTGAGTTTCTGAGACTTCAGGGGGTGTCTAGTGTGAATAATGATTTTTAATGAATCCAGGACATTAACACAGTGTCATTTATAATGACTTTTTCATTGCACGCTAATGTTCAGTCCCAAATATCATCTCTCTTTGTCTAATATTTGAATTTTTTTTTTCACGTTTCAGCATTGATGGCCAAACTGATGCAAACGCTCGAGCGCAGATAAATGAGCTAAAACCACTTTGTCACAATGGAAAATGAAACTTGGCGCTGCATCTGGCCAATTATTGATGCAACAATGTGTCATTTTTATACCAAGGTTCTTATGCAGATGTAACAGACTATTTATAAAGTGCTAATTAGTGAACTTCAGAGTATCTGATGTGGTCAGTTAAGTTGTTAAACTGCTTGCCGTACCTTCACATTTAACAGAAAGACGTGCGGGTGGTAGAAATAGCCTCAGCTAACTCTCAGTGAGCAAGAATGCATAAGCAGTTAAAATGTCAAACTATTTCTGGAAGATTGTGGTTGTGTTCAAGCTCACATAGTAGAATTATTTAATGTTTTTGGTGGTCAAATCCTGTTTTAAAACATCCTTCCTGTTTAACAGTCTCCTATTTTACATTTTCCAATAAAAGCTGATTGATAAATTTGTGAAGTGTCAGCGTGTGTGTGTGTGTTTGGGCTTTACAGGTCAAACCCACAGCATGTGAGCTGCTTTGTTTCCTCTGTTATTAAGAAATGATTGGCAGCTGTCATGTCTTCATCACTGCAGAGTGATATTTGTCAGAAGCCATCCCTTTGACAGAGGATCTGAGGGTCTTCTCAGCCAAGAGATGGCTTACTGCTTCAGTGCACTGCAAAGCATCACCTACAGGAGAGCGATGCCTGTAATCAGCCTTTGTCTTTGTCTGTGCTCATTCACATTAGATTCAGTCATATCAAGGAGCAATATACCTTGAGTTTTATTATTATTATTACGCAAGGCTCTTCATTGTATCATTTGCCCACGCTTTTATTGCTGCAAGAGCAACGTAGCATGTACCCCACATGGATTTTCAGTGATGATTATTAACTTGAATAGATTATTTGCGAGGAAGACAATATACATACCTGTAATCGGCTCCTGCGTCAAGCTGTTGTCTGATTTTTAATGACACATGCTTTATAATTTATTTAAAAGTCTATCTTTCACCACTTGGCTCTGCTAGGTGTTTATCATCATTTATCATCTGCGTCAATCCGCTCTCGGCTGTAAAGAACCATGCTGGGAGAACGAGTCTCTGCTGTAACTGTTGTTTTGTACTGGCTGCCTTAACAACCCAATCAGCTGGCCCCGCTCTCACTTCCTTCATCAATGCAGGCTCCGTAATGTATGATAGAGCTATGATTTATAATCCACGCTCAAAATTAAGCAGCATAAATTACTCTTATTTACTCTGCAGGTGATAAAGATCCCGTCAAATAATGTCACTTGAGCATAATTTTTATAGAACAGATGAAATTTGTTATCTGGGAAAAGCAGGTCAAGTTCATCAATTAAATGTCTGCTCTTTTTATTTTTTCCTCCCTTCGCTATAAACGGTCCGGTGCTATTTAAAATGATTGATTTTATTATTTCTTCATTTATTAAAGTACTTTGTGAAGCTGCGGCATGAGTAATCAGGACAACAGAAACTGACTCAGCATGAACGTCTTAAATTGGCATTTAGGCATCTTCGACTCTTGTCTCCTTTGTGAGTGTTTTAATCACATCCATTAGGTAATAGTGTTTTTGTTGTTTTTTGGGGGGTAAAAGTCATAAAAAGGGGCATTAACTCAAAGCAAAGCACAGATTTCAGGTGCTTTTATTTCTGTTAAGCCTTTGGGAAATGACTTGGTGAATAATATATGGAGCAGAGAGGAGGAGAATGATTTTAATAAATGTCTTGTCACTGCATCACGTCATTCCACAAATGGGACAAATCCACTTTTAACGTAATGCGCTTTTAAATTTTTTATTGTGTTTTATCTATGTATTCAAAAGTGACCCGCTGCGATGGAGACCTTAAGGGGTTAAAATATGTGCTACTTGGAGTGTGTTCCCCAGAAAAGGAATGAGGTCCCCGGGAATGTTTTACAGATAAAATAAAAAGAATCAGGAGAATGAGAGAAAGAAGAGAAGTTGAATATATATTTCATGTGATAAGAGAAAGATGAAGCGCGAGAAAAAAGATTCCATTACAGCTGCGACAGTTACAAAACTGCTGCTGTGCAGAGTAGCCTCTGTTGAAAAGATTGATGCAATAAGGACTGACCTTGGCTTGGAGCAGGAGTCTGTGATGTATGTATGAGCATCTCCCTGCTAAATGGACCCAGATTTGTAGCACTAATATACATGGAAGCCCAGTACCAAACTCGCCACAGCTATAAATCAACAGCCACTTTGGGTGTCATTTCTGGTTTATATTCTACCATTGTTCTGTGCTTTTAATTCGTGTCACTGCCATCTGTTCATTTGATGCAGTTTCATACTGTATGATTTGGCTGCGAAGATACTGTGCAGACAATCCCTGTTAGACCATCAGGGTGGATTAACTGCACTGGTAAATCCCCACTGAAGCTAGCTCAGAGTAGCATGTAAATACAATCTGAATTGAGTGGACTCTTACAAATTGGCTCATTGTAGGGGAAAAAAGAAATTTCAAATAAAAGCTTTTAAGGATTTTCCCAGAACTCGGCAGACGAGAGCATCAATATATAGATAATAAGAAAAACTCCTTTTAAAGTTCCAGTTAAAATGCTTTAATGGTTAATAAGTGCAGGTTTTCCTGAAAGCTGAACCTAAATGAAAATATATGGCCAGTTCACCTTAATGCCCAGCCATGACTTTCTGCAATTTGTGTGCATCGTCTCTTTTTAAGGTTTTCCTTTATTTGAACTGAAATGCTTCAGTTTTCTGTGCATTTACTTTACGGGTTTGTGAAACATACACGTAAGAAGCAAAAGAGGAAATAGGTACAAATGGTACCTTTGTAACTGTTCCGTCTATTTTTGCAAACTGTTCACGATTGTGATTTTGAACTGATAAAAGGCCCACCAGTGAAAACAAATATTTATCTATGTATGGGCTGATGGGTGCTAGTATGTGAACTACAGTAAAATCACAAGGATTTATGGCTTTTTAGTTTTTGATTGTTTACAGCCAGACTTTTTAAATGACTCTACCCTCCTGAAATACAATATTTCGATTTCTTGCAACTGGAAATCTCCCCCAGCCAAGTTAGAATAGAATAGAATAGAATAGAATAGAATAGAATAGAACTTTATTGTCCACATTAATTGTCTTTGGAAAATTGCCTTCAGTTTACCAAGTCACAAATCAATCAATCACTTTACAATAAAGGTATTGACAGTTGTCAGCCCTCATTCAAACATACACATATATAAAGCTTTGATACAGCTACAGAAATACACCACAGCATCTTATTATTCAGTTTACTCATTGCTTTTGGCACAAATGATCCCGTGTACACCTTTTTGCTAGCTAGAAGCATCCTATAACGTTGTCCTGGGGGCATTCATTCAAAGTCAGAATAAAGAGGGTGTTTACAGTCAGCAACAATACATTAATATGGTCATTTCCATATTTTCTCTCCTCTGTCAAACGTGCAAACTCAGTATGATGTTAAATGCATTTTTACCTCTATGCCAGTCAAGACAAAAACATAAAATATTTTGTGGAAGAAAAAAAAAAGATTAATTGGGTACAGTTTCAAACAATGCTGGGGGGGGGGTCGTCTATAGAATTTATAGAGGTCTTTTCAAAACAATGTCTTTTTCCTTTTACAGGTGCTCAGATATTAAGCAAAGGGAGGTCGTTTTTGAGAGGTGCATTAAAAGAACAACATGACTGATTAAAAGTCATTACCAAGGTAGATTAGATCATCATCTCCAACTATGAAATGCCAGGAATCTGCCACTGAGGTGAGATATTAGGGTTTGATTTTAGTGGAGTTTCCATCATTTAAGAAATGCGCCCTGTGTTGCACACTAGAGCTTTGACACATAATCTTAAGGTTAATTTGAGAAAACATTGTTGACAAGTCAACAAGACTCTGAAAATTAGAGCTTAACATATTATGACACTGTGGAGTACTCTACAAAAACTTTGAAAATGGTCTTAACCTTGGATTTCTTTTCATTCCCAGCATATATAGGATAGTATTTCTCCTCCTTCCTGGGTGTGTAGGGGGAAGCACAATGACAGAGGTCAAAATACCCATTTTTGTTTTCTCTTTTAAGTCCCTTGGCAATGTTGCAAGACATTGTGTCTTAAATTGTGTACATCACCCTAAACCTAAAATCATCCTCCACTGCCTTTAATAAAGCCCCCGATAAGCCCCCTTTCATCCCGTGGCCGCTTCAATTTTAGTGTGCCACCGAAGTTATTTAATCAGTTCTGCAGTCTCCCATTCACAGCGTATTACCAATTCTGTCTGCGATCTTTATCAGCACAGTGATGTATGTATGAGGCAGATGTTCCAAGAGGCAAAGGAAACAGAGGCCATGAATGAATGAATTATTGGACTCATGAAAAGGAGCTATAGATATAGAATTTTGAGCCCTGTAATATGTTTGCTTTCTCTCTCTTATCTTGCCAGACAAAAATATACCTTATCGCCGACTGCTAGGGTCTGCTTGAATGTGGAGTCTCTCCAGATCGTCCTCTTGTTCCATTTCGTTGTGTTGCATTCGGATAGGTTGTTGCTGCTCTTGTTGTTTTGTTGTTGTGCTGCTCCTCCGCGTGTAACAGGAAGGGATCTTCTGCTGTGTTTTGCTGCTGTCAGGGGAGCTGAGGGGGAACTACTTTTGATACCGAGTGAACTCAACTTTATGCAGGCGAAACACAATCGCCGATCCGAACACGAGCTCACACGTGACTCTCTCCCCCAGCCGGCCCGACACCCCCCCTACCCTCCCCCCGCTCAAGATGCCAAATGTTTTTACCCATGTTTAGTGTTATGCGAATTTGCAGTGAGTGTGTGCAGAAAGGAAAGGGCATCTGCACTCACACACTCACACATACACGCATGCATACAGCTGCGAGCCAGAAATACACTGGGCTGCCGGATAATGAGGGTGGACAAGGCGGAATTATCACTTCACATCACAATAATATTATCCTTCTCACAACTCCCGCAGCATCTTCCATGACGGTGTGACATTTCCATTTTACTTGAGTTTAATCTTGGTCCTCTAAATAAAACCATAGCCTACAGGCTCTTCCCAAACTGACCCAGTCCTATTTTAATCACATGGAATTAAATAACTACGGTTTAACACTGCACTTGTTCTGACAGCAGTCATGACAAGTGGTTTGCACAGCAAACTTCCCCTCTAGTCAAATAAAGAATAAAAACAAAGTAAATGGAGGCGAAAGATGACAAGAGTGATACTTACTATTTCCGAGGACTATAGTAGAAAACATTTTTTTGGTGAGTCAGGGGTTATTTAGATGTACCGCAGTTTTGTTGTTTTAATAAGTACACTATATAGTACCCAGTCTACAGCTTAGTTTAAAAAAAATCTGATTACATATCCTGTAAAGCAGGGGTGTCAAACATAAGGCCCCGGGAGCAGAATCAGTCCTCCAAAGACTCCAATCTGGCCCGCTGGATGGCTTTGGAAAATGTGAAGGAGGACATACACTGACAAGTTTACCGAGTCTTACTCGTCCGACCCACTTAGATCAAAGTGTGGTCCAATGAAAAATGAGTTTGACATCCCTGCTGTAAAATATGTTACGCTTTCATGAAAAGGTGAGTTGAATGAACTCTAATTTCAGCTGATTAGTTGCAAAAAGCTTACTCGTGGTTAGCATTGTTTCATGCTGTCATAAACCAGCAAGGCATAAGTGAAACTTTAAAAGTCACGACTGTTCAATTTGATCTGAAAACTACAACTTTAAAGTTATTTTAAAGTAGCTTGACACTATCAGGCATTTGCAATATATTCATGGTAAAAGTGTTCACACCACAAGCCGCTGTCTGTTACCTCTTTGCTTTCCTAACAGCTAGTCCATTTGTTAAATCCTATGCAAGCTGTCCAGCTTGGCACAAATGCAAGAACGGGGGAGACGGCAATGCAATCTTTCACTACACAAAGAGCGTCTGTGATTTTTACATTTTGTTGCAGTTGCTGCACGAGGTTCCCCTAATCTTTACTTCAACAATGTGATGTCAAATGTGAATGTCAAACTACTGTGTAAGCCGTATGATTTACTGGAAGGGATTGGCATGAATACACGCTCACATGATATTTTTATTGACACCTTTGAGTTTTTCTGCAGGCTAAATAGCACCTTAAGAAATTTCATTTTGCATCTGCTGTCAGTTCAAACGCTGTGCATCTTTCCCTGCAAGCCAGCTCTCCCCCTCCATCTCATTCCCTGTTGCACTGGGGCTGAACACTATGTTAACCTAGTAATTGGCACTGGGCCTTCCCCATTATATGGCTTTCTATTGAGCCGTTCTACATGACTAGTTAAAGAAGATGGCATGAAGATTAATGAAGTCCAGTTAATACAGGAGGGGGGTACCTCTCCAACACTTCCACTGAGGAGATAGCAGAAACTAACAACAGTCTGCCCCCAGCTCAGCCGTTTCTCTCCATCTTTTTTTCCCCCTTTTTTTTATATTGCCTGTTTTAACCCGTGAACTCTGGACCTTCCACTTGTAAAGCAAAGCCACCGCAGCGTCCTCGTTTGATTGATGTTGCTACAGCAGTCAGTCTTTTCGCTCTGAATTGAAAAGCCCAGCTCTCCAAAATAGATTTTCCAGCACAATTCACACTGGCTGCCAGTAGATAGAATGGCAGGGCAGCCATTTATGCAGTTTCATTTAAAACCTCGAGGTAGCTGACGTGTTCATTCACTTTTGGCAAATGCCCCTTTGGATAAGGTCTACAGTTTCACTTTCATATTGTCTTGAGAGGGTTTCGTAGCTGATGTTAAGCCACCAGCGAGAGTGAAATGATAAGGCAGAAATGTGAACTCTGGGTAAAAACAAAACAGGTGAACTGCACTTTTAAGCCTGACAGAATTACCTCTGATTCAAATGTTAAAATTTCATCTGCAGTTTTGCACATAGTAAGGACAGAAAATGTTATTTGTTTGAGTGTAGATTTCCTACAGATACCACTAATTTATCCTTATATGTGTACATTTTGAGTGAAGCATTTTAAACTGTCATTAGGATATTTGGCCAGCAAGAAGAGGCTGTAAACAAAAAGCTGATATTTCATCATCTTCTAGTTACACATTTGGCAGTCATGGAAACCATTAGCATTAATTTGGAGGTGTATTTCAGTTCCCTTTTGAAATGTAAACTCTGTTTCGGTCTACACCACCTCCTGTAGTAAATAACTGGCTTTTTAACTCCTGAATCCTTATCCGTGTTCACTGGAGTCTCCATTGTCTCTTTGGAGCATAGACGCATTATTCATATACAACTGTAGACCTTTAAATAAGCCTCTACAACATAGAGGTAATTAGCCCCCACAAAAAGTATGTATTATACCTTTTGTTAGTTATAAAGAAACCCTGTGATCATCCTGCACTGATGTTAGCATTTCCCTGAACCTCAGAAGTGCTTAGATGCAACACATGTGAAAGGTTCTCTGCAGTTTGTTCGTTGGGTGCTCTTGTAATCAGATAAATTAACCAAAGCTATCAAAAGATTGCAATAACACTCAGCGCTGCCATAAACCTAAGAGCTGCAACTGTGGCGGGAGCTTTATGACAGACGTCACTAAAGCACGCTGATTTATTTGCACGCCGCTGTCCTATCGATCTTTCGTACTGGGGCCTAACTCTGCCTCTCAAGAGAGACCTTGCGAGCCAGGTTCTCACCGGCAACCATCAAAATCAACTCCAAAGCACCGGGATATTGAATATGTGTGTGTGTGTGTGTGTCAGTCCTTTTACGACTTCAGACATGTGACAGTGAGTGGTTGTTTCTTTTCTTTTTTTTCCCCCTTTTTTTTAAGCATGCACGTATTCCTCTGGTGTTTGTGTAACATTAGTACATCAGGAAAGAACGCCACTAATGAAATTAAATAGAAAGCATGTGTGGGTAGCAAAGTGACCCGTATCCCGTTTGTGCATGTAATCAATATTATAGCTTGGCCTCTCTCAGTTGTTACTTTAATCAAGAACAAGCTGTACCTCTCTTAATCGCTCGGTCCCAAGATGAATGTTTCACAAATGCTGCTGAACATATGCTTTGATATATGCACCTGATTGGTGCATGTAATATACAGGGGCTTTCTTTTTCAAGCGGTTCCAAGAAATTGTACAATTTGGATGGCAAATTTCATTAATTATTCTTATGTACTAGGGCCTTTTAAGAATCTCTCGTTTTTCAAAAAGATACCTTTTTGCCGTTTTAATCATTAATGAAAAGTATGACACATAAGGGCACCCAATCATATGGTACACATTGCTTCATCCTTTTAACAAATATGTTTCATAGCCCTATTAAAAGGGGTCTTCATCTGTCCTGTCAAAAGGCAGCCTAGCAGGGTTTTTTAGTTTAATTACACTATCCAATTAAAAAAAAAACTCAACCGCATTCTGATCCGCCTCTCCTTGGGTTTGAGTGGATATGACATTTACAAGGCTCGCCTTTCAAGCAGACAATGGCGTGATTGATGAGGTGCAGACGCTATGAAGGAGGCGATTGCCATGTGGAAGCAGTGCTTAGTGCACTTTGATTTATTTATCATCTGTTTCTAAAGCAAGGCTGGTTGAACCAGGTTCGAGCACTGCTAGGTGAGGCTGTAGGTGAACTGAAGCCTTGATGCTGTGCGCGCCGGGTGCGACAGGACACTTTAACATGAGCACTACCCCTGGAGGAGTCTGCGTGGCAATGCCTTAAGGGGTATCAGAACAGAATTATTGTCCTCATTGTGTGGTGGTGTTGAGTCCACTAAATATTGCTGTTATTGACACTGACATGCTGTGGTCAACCAGCAGGGGCCTCTTGTTAGCTGACTCTTGCTGTTTTGTGTGTTTATGGAATGATTAATTCATTCAGTAGGGGAATAGCTGGATTCAGTCCACACACAGATGCTGACAAGTAAAAAGGAAACGCTCTCAGCACAAGTATATACATAGCCTTTATATCAGAAGTCTTAGATGCAGTATTTAAAATGAGACTTTTTTTCTGCCTGATGTTGAAATGCTGTTAATTGCAATTGATTGGATTTTCAAAATCATGCCCCAGAGGACAGAAAAAAAAATCAGCAAACATCTTGGTAGAGTCAGCTTTGTAGGACTTTTGCATCACATTTGAATAGTATGAAATCCTTTGTCCTGAATGCCACTATGAAGACTTTTTAGCACAAATTCAGGGTTTTGTATCCTGTTATAAACCTCACTTCTCTAAAGGAGAAGGTAACGTCTTGATTGGAACATCTTGAAAAGCGCAGCTGCATTGAAACCCAGTGAGGCGTGCTCACTCGCTGCCGCAGCAGCAGCAACCTCATCAGAATCCACTGATGAACTTCTGACATCTCTCTTGTCTTCACTTGTACAGTGATGGAGTCGGAATAATTTAAGAGGAGACACCACAGATGAATACGGTAAAATAATTTAACTAATAATAGCTCCCTGACATTTCGCCACATGATTATTTAAATAAGGTTATTTCTACTACAAGTTTTCTTATATATTATGTTTAATTACTAAAGCCATTATCTATCTGTGCCCATTTGTGTATTTTTTTTTCACAACAGAAATCTGAATATTGGATAAAGAAAAGATCAAAGTTCTTGCCATGTTTTTGAAATACAATGTTTCGTGGTTTTTAATAAAAATATTCAGAATATAAATGAGAACAAAAATTGTGGCTGTAAGATTTCACCTCATTTTTTTTAGCATTTTACTTTTTTTTAAGTTGCTGTTACTTTGAGAAGTTACTAAAGCCCAGCCATTAAATTGTCTGATTCAGTGATAGGTAAGCATTTTGGATCAATATTAGCTATTTGCTAATATTGGTTATTATCTATAAGTATTGGCAATGGCAATTTCATTTATCTAGCACATTTCAATATATGTGAACTCAGTGTGCTTATCTCAGATGATAAAAATAATATAATAATGACCAGTAAAGTCATATTTAAAAAGTAACGAAGAGAGGAGAAACACCCTTCAAACAACTTGAGTCTTGATTTTCCATAGTTTGTCCAGCAGAGGGCACTCTGCAACTTCAGAATATTGGATTTTTAAACAATCAAGTATCTGTCTCAATCTTACAAATCCTTTCTTCAGCAGTAGAAACATATTATATGAAACTTTTTTGAGGGACACAAAAAGTAAAGCTGTGAGTGAACAAAATTAACAAGAACCTTTAAGCACTGGGGAGAAATATGTAAGACAAAAATTCTGAAACCTCAACATGATCGCCGTCATCTCAGTCAGACTCAGCAGTGATGGGTGGTGCTGTTAACTCAGCATGATGACGGTCAGCCCTTGAAGAGGGAGCAAGGGTGAGCCACCTTTGTTGTTTATGTGCTGCCTCCCTGGCAGCCTCCTCCATACACAGACTGAAGGGGGGAGTCAGGAGACAGATGCTTAACGACTCCCTCAAGGCCACGGCTCCGGCCCTTATCTCATCCCCCAGTTTGTGCAGGTTGCCATAGTAACTGACCTGAACACTTGCAGGGATGAGTAACACTACAGTGTATATTGGCTCACAAGCAAACAGAAGAATTTATTGAACACGTGTCCCCAAAAAAGCCTAAAGTGATGTTGGCTAATGCAGTTTTTTAATGTTCACTATTTAAAATTATTGTTTGAACAAGTATAAATGCATAGTATTTTTTTCTCGGCTGAAACATAAATACAGCACGGGCATAAATGTGGAATTAAATTTATGTTATATGTTTTTAGGTGTATCAGTCAAAACAGTGTAATCTCAGTGAATATGAGCATGCTGTCTATTCTCATAATAACTGAACAATTGAATAATTTAACAGTTTGTTTCCTTTTGTTTCCGGGCTTTCTTTATACTTTCTTCTCATTTTACTTTAGGGCCTTCATTTCATCCATCCACACCTCTACAAACCCAAATTGTTTTCACAGTTACACGTCAGTGCAATGTTAAAGCTGGGATGGATTACATTTCAGAAGTATGTAATCCATTCAAGGTACTTTTTCATTTCATGAAGTTAATACTTTTTTGATGAAAAAAGACATTGTCAGCAAAAAAGCATGGTTTAGTCTTGCAAGCTATATTTTAATTTGCTCATTATGTTTACTTTTTAAATGTCATCTGGTTGCCGTTACATTTCCTGACAAGTGTATTTGTTTTTGCTGTTTAGTTTTCCAAAAGCACAGTTAACTTTGTGTCACGAGACCTATAAATGTAATGTGACATGAAAATAAACCTTTTGCGGCACATTTGTGAACGTCTTTGTTAGTTATGTACAACTTCATGTTCAATAAGATTAGAACAATATAGCTTGAAGCCTTGTCAGCTTGTGTCTTTCACTCAGTTCTGATATAGTCCGAATGTACAGTATATGCATCATTCCTAATGTGTATGCATCAAAAAATTTGAAATCTACTCATAACCACTGCAGGTAAAATATGGTTAGCTGTTAAATATCAACGAATCATTTTAATTCTAAGCAAAAACCAAGCCTGTTCTTACTTAGGCTATTATAATTTAGCATGCTAAAGTTAGCTTAATTCACATCTTGTACGTAAATAAACTAAGACAAGAGATTTGTGCATATATGCTTTATGTATTCACAGGGCTGTTTATATAAGAATAGCAGTGTCTTTGTCAGCAGAGGTGCTCATGTGTAGTCACAGACTTGTGCTAAAAGAGCAAACTGTACTAACAAGGACTGCTTGCACTGTTGCTGGTTGCACCAGCATGTGCACCATGGTGATCAGACAGGTGTTTTGACATCTCCCTCTCTCCTCTCAGAGAAACATCTGGCACTGCTGCCAGGCCTAATTGTAACAGTATTTTGCAGGCTGTCAGTAACCTGGACACTAACAACCAAAACAAAATTATAATAATGATGCAAGTAAAGCCTTTTTCTCTAGGCCTATACTGAATATTTCTGGAAGTAGTAAAATGTATTTCCCTTGTCATTATCTATTTCTTGTATGGCTTCCCATAACCACCTTGAATTATCTGTGTAATATCTGCTTATTGCCGGTATAACTGAACTCCATGTAACTGGATGTTTTTCACACAATGCTTTTTCAACCCACATTTCCCTAACACTTAGCATAACAGCAGCCTGACTCACTGCAGCGAATGAATGCTATTCACCACTTTTTGTAATCTCTCACATACAATCCCACTTTTGCAAGTCTACCTACTCATTTTACGGTTCTGCTGCTATAGCGTCAAAGGATAAATATCTGAGCCTTTCATAAATGATGCAGTAAATCATTTGAAATTCCAATTGTAATTTTATTGCAATCCTAAAATGCCATTGCATCTATTTTTCATTCATTTTCTTAATCGGTAACCAGCCAATCCCAGCTGTCATACTGCAAAATGTGGGCTATACCCTGCACAGGTCACCAGTTTATAATAAATAGTTAACTTAACATGCATTTTGGGGGGTCTGTCGGAGGAAGCCTGAGTACCTGCCATTAGTTCTTTTGTGTATTTTGGGGTTACTCATGACTAGACAAAGCTGTAAGTAGGACAACAGCATCAGTTGTTTTAGGATGTGCCCCAAAACAGCATGTTTATATTCAAGCAACAGACCATCAGGGGTATATAGTAAATATGACAAGACAAAAGAAAATGAAGTTAGTCAATTTCAGTATACAGTTAAGGTATGTGCAGCAAGCACAATTGGGGTGGATGGTCAGGAAAGGATGAAACTTTTTTCTTGTTGTTCTTGTTTATTATTAGAATGATTTCTCAAACCAAATATTTAACTTAGATATTACGGAAAAGTACATGAACTCAAACTATGATCTTTCCCTGAACCTACTGAGCCTCAACAACGTCATAAAGATGCTCCGTTCATTTTGTTTTGACACCAGAGGCCCTTTTTTATGCAATCCTGACCGTGGCATCAAACCTGTAGAGGTTTTACTCATTATACGAGGATGTAAACCACTACAAAATTGCAAGCAGTGTTGGTCGAGTTACTTGCAAATAGTAATTAGTTACTAATTACTGAATACTTCTACAAGAAAGCAATCCCATTACTCTTCTGATTACCTTTTTCAAAGGTAATTAGTTACCTTATTATTTAGTTTTAGCATTCTTATGGGTAGGTAGCAGTAATCTAATTACTTTTTTGCAATAGTAATCTCTTACTTTACTCGTTAGTTGAAAAAGTAATCGGATTACATCACGAAAACCAGAAAATGCACTGAGAAAATTCGATTCTGTCCATTTATTGTTATGAGTTTTGCGAAATCATAATATTAAAAAGGGTTAGAAGACTTTTTAAATGCTTTTTTAAAAATAATGATCATTAAATGGTTTCAGCTATGTTTTGCATCATTACGAAGGCTGAGTGAACGTCGGCCCAGATACAGTAAATCAAACATTGTCAGTTTATCGATATGATATCATGCTGTATAGCTATTACCATATACTGCAGAAATAGCATGTCAGTCAACAGGTATTTATAGCAGACTGTAAACAAAGCTCCACTTTTGATTGACACTGCACTCTGTATGACTTTCGATTATGTCGTAATATTACCAACGATGTGTGCGTGCGTGTGGGTTTCTGTTCGGTGACAAATAGAGGATGAACAGTTTTATAAATGTAGACAAAGGGTGTTAAGTAGAACCGTGGCAAAGAAATTAAATGAGTACAATAAAAATGGTATGAGCCATTTTACGAGTGACAAAAGATGCTTACTTTTACAGCGTCCAGAGGACAAATTCCTGTGGCAGTTGTAAGGAACAATTACTTAAATAATTGGGCTTTCAAAGAAAAGATTGATTGTCTAAAAGCTGTTTTCTGTGGAGAATCCATTAGGGGAAACCATTTTTTCTGGCTCCTTGACATAGTGTTTTTATTAATTTCTACCCGCAAAGATGCATGATTCTTTGGTTTTTTGCTGCTCTGTCACTGGTCTCTATGATGAACTATGCAGCGTGGGGAAAAGTCATCAGATGAACAATTTAGATTCAGCCTCTGATTTACGGAGGCTATGTACATATACGTATATTTCTCCGGCATATTTTTCCTTTCAGTTTACAGATACGCTGTTATAAGTGAGCTGTGATGTCTTGACGTAAGAAAAAGTTCTGTACATTAAGTCTGTGTGTTTGTGTGTGTGTTTTTCCTTTTCATGGCTGCAACAGTATGGTATCTTCTTTATATTCACAAAGCTTAATTAGCACCTATTCACTACATGCTCTTCACACTGCAAGAAAAGGCGAGGGCTGGGAGGCTGCCTGAAGGTTATCTCACCGACAAGCTGCTCAGAGACGCCGCAGTCTCATTCATAGTCGACCGAGAGCCACGTCAGGCAGGTCGTGCCCTGTCAGCTTAAACCTGATTTTATTCTGCCTCATTTTTAGGGGTATATTGTAGCATCCAGATCCCATTTTTAGGGTAGATGTGATAGGCCGTAACCTTTACTGTAATGTTATACTCTTAAGTACCCAGATGATTGATTCAGCATCTCCAGTAGTGTTATGATGAGAGGTTGGGGGTTGGGAAAACAGGGGGGGCGTTGTTAAAAACGTATCACGCTGGCGGGATGATAAGGCGTCTCCCTGAATGCTGTTAATGCGAGGGGGGCCTGTGGCCATCTTGAGTCCCCCTTCTGTTGTGCTGATGGGACAGAGCCACTGCCATCTGCTTCCCATCCTCCCCGTACCCCCACCCATGGACGCGGCCGCTCTGCGATGCCCTTTCATCCTGCACGCTTGCATTGTCTTCCATCTCTCCTTGGAGGTCACGCTGTGTGCAAGTACAATAGCCCATGTGCAGGCCTTCATCCTCGGAATATGATGAGGGCCAACAAAAGTAATCGGAAACGTAGAAAGAGAGGGTGAAATATCTAGAAAACAATATCTTCACCTGAAGTAAGCATGATGTTTGGATTTGTGCTGCTTATATTTTATGCTGATGTATATTAGTGGCATACCTTGGCACTGCATGCATCATCACATGACTCCATAAACCTCAGGGCTTATAGAAGTGATGGTGGTGCATGGTAGAGTATTATGTAAATGCGAGGAGAGGGAAGTGTATTCTAGGAAAAAAAAAATCACTTTATTTATGTGTCCTACATCTCAACTTCTATTTCAATCACCCTCGCCGTCACCCCCACCCCACCCCAGCCCTCTCCCTCTGAGAAGGGACCGGCAGCTTCGCTCCAGGGCAGTCTGGTCTTCCTGTGACTGACACCCTCCACTGCCGCCCCCCACCAGGATGCTTCACACACAACCTGGGGGGCCCGTGTAGAATTAGCTTTAAAAGTAGGGCACGGAAATTGTCTGGACAAGAAAGTGTATCAGTGCTCTGTCGTGTTCAAGTTCCTGCCACTCAGCCCTCATAAGGCTAATCCTGAGGAACTACCTCACGCTGTAGGGGCAGAGTTGCTCTGCTTTTTGACTTGTTTCCCTGCGCTGGTACATACATGTTAATGCACTCCTCAGCCCAAGGCAGCTGAATATAATTAATATGTATGAAAGGTGAAAAAGGAAAGAAAAGAGGTGTTTTTGATTAATTGTTCCTCTGTGTAGGCTTTACCGTATTAATAACCAAGAGGATTAAGAAGGTCAGGACTGACCTGGTAAACATTAAAATTTCATGGAAGTACTACACAAAGCTGACAGTAAAAAGACAGTAAGCGTACACACACAGGCTCTCACGCTGGCATGAATATAAATTACTCACATGGCGTAACACCAACCAAATCTGAAAAGTGTGCTGGGATGTCATTAATAATAAACAGGCAGGCTCCCATTTATTAGAATAGTGAAAAGTCATGTTTTCTCCAATGTGGCCTATTTTAAAGGTGCATCTGTGGGAATAGAGGAAGTGCTCTGTGCTAGCATCTGAGCAGGCTTTCCGTGTCCCCGTTGGGAGGAGGTACGCCTCGCGAGCAGCTGAACACGCTCCTCATTCTGGTGGGACAGCGTTGGGACAAATAGCAGAGGGAATATCTTGCAGAAGCTTTGCTTAAGCTAGATTTCTTTTACCTTGTGTCTCCGTTCTTCTTATCATGTAAAGATCTGGGATTTTATTATCCGTGAAAACGTTCCGTATATTTTTATGCCTTAAGCTATAAAATGTAATGGAAAGGGAACACCCCACAGTGCATAAAAACTGCTCCGATTTTAGCACAGAGCTGTAGGATGCAGCTGATACAAGCCCAACGGGTCCATTTTTACCTTTTGATTCTTGCATTTAACCTTCCGTTAAAAATTATCTGTGTTATCATCCTCTTAGATTTAGCCTAATAAATCCCAGTTTTATGAGCCATCTTGAAGGAAAATTATCATGATGTTATCCTTTAAGTAACATATGTTCCAATTTACTGACATATACTGGATTTGATGTGGCATCAGCCATCCATTCACATCATCATCATTGTCATCATCTTTTCATGGCATGAAATTCCCTACAATAAGTCGCCCTTGGATTTTGGATTTTGGTGATCAAGCAGCACATGAAGCCAGAAATGAGCAGGCTGCTGCAGAATAGGGGCTTGTGCAGAAATGAATGGGCTTTTATGCTTATTATAACCATGCAACATAATGTACCCGAGTCTGTTTAAATAAGAAAAGAGACAACCACTTCGCTGAATAATGTGCCCAATTTCCTTTGTGAGAATCCAATTTATCTGCTATGCCCAATCCCTATATTTAAACATTTTATTGAGTAGAGCCCAGTTAGCAAAAATCACAATGAATTTGAAGTGATTAATGCTGGAAAATTGCTAAGAAATTCTACTCTTTTCCACCATATCATTGTACTTTATTTCCTTTGCTGATGTACTGGACAGCATGCAGCAAAGAACTATGCCATGATTCATTTTGCATGAGTGGTAATTGATGGCTGATATATAACTAGACCCAAATATTTTTTTTTTGAGGGCATGGGAGATGTTTGGAGTCTCTGAGGTGTTTATTGCCAGATTTACCCGGTGGAGGTTGACAAATGCAGATGTAAATCTAATTTTTAAAGGTTAATGGTTTAGAGAATTCCAAGTCATAAAGAAGGAGTTGTAGTCATACGTTTTTCTTTTCTCCTTCTGGGAAGCTGATAAGGTTTTCCTCCATGTTGACTTGATTCTTACTTTTGTGACAACAAAAAGATTGTTTTCTAGAGTAAACTGGTGAAGAAAAGGCTACATCAAGTGAAAATAATTGTGAATGTGTGCTGTTTTGATTGCTTTGAGCTTGGCTAAAACGCAGTGTGGCCAAGTCTTTTTTTCTTTTTTTTTTACATCACTAAAAGATGAGTCATACAAGTACAAATGTCAGAAAATAAAACTGGAGTGATATCATTAACTGCCTGACACCTCTGCAGAGTCCAAGCAGTAGCCCTGCAGGAGGTCACGGGAAGTCACATGTTGGGGGGGAGACTCTGGGGCAAAAAATTAAGCTTTTCTGGACAGCTGCTGCAATAACGTGAATAGATGTCTTCCCCTTTGCAATTAAACCCTCCCTGATTACGTCTCTCTGGCTATCGATTGGAAACTTTCACTTAATAACCACTAACATGGTCTCTTATCTTAACCCCAAGGTCTAGCCGTCAAGGACTGACTCTGCAGAGATTTATGCCTCCTTCCTTAGTGACTCCTCTGGGACATTGTGTCATTTCTGTATTCCAAAGTCTGGAAAAGTGCACCGATTTCTTCTTAAACATGTGCTTTCTAAGTTTGTGAGTCCAAATTTTTTTTGTCGAGGTGCAGTCAGAGAGAACCAGGGTGGGAAATTGCTGAATGTACGGCAGCTCTAATTCTCTTTGATTGCCACTGATTATAAGTCTGGTAGAAAAAAAGCAGCAAAAATGACTATTACTGCTAAAAGTATAATTCTGGTTATGGAGCCCCAGTTCACTGCTTAGAAAATCAATCCTGCAGCGCTAATGGCAACCTAAAGAGTCCAAATGTACCCAAAAAGCTCTCCATTTTAATACAGTGACACTCACAGTTTAATGGCTCAATACATGAAACCTACATTTGTGTATTTTATGTGTTATTTGAAAGCGTAACACATTTTCAGGTAAGTTACCTTAATTGTAGTTAATGTAATACATTTGACATTTATTTTGGTCAAAACATGGTTTAGCTACAGTACCGATATATTAGTCAATAAATTAAAATTTAAAAAGTAAAAATGAGTAAAAGACGAGTAATTCTTGACTTTTTAAACATATTTTTACATTTCACTGTCATATTATCTTAGTAGGGACTAGACAAAGCAAAAGTTACAGAAATGTGTTTATGTCTTGTGTGACTGAATGAGAAAAAAAATATATTGGCTAATGTATTGGATTTTTAATCACCAAATATCGGTATCAGTATCTGTGTTAAAAATCCATACATCAGTTTACGTTGAGTTCCCACTCACAGTTTTAGTGTGCAGTGAGGGATTAAATGGTTCTTTTCTTTGGGTTTCACCTACAAAGAAACTAGATGTCGCCAAATTCATGGCTTGTAAACTGTGTGTAAGAATCTTTATGTTCTTTCCCAAATAATTGCTGTAATTATGTTTACTGTTTACTAGTCTAAAACTAGCGATGTGGAATGGTGTCATTGTCCTTACCTGGGAGTAACCATCACAAGTTTTGTTTTCCAACCTATTTTACAAATCAAAAATCAGCTAGCAAAATTGGTAGATAATAAGTTCTATTATCTATTCATATTAAACATAAAATCAATTGTTTGATTGTTTGGTTTTTTTGTTTATTTGATTTAAAAAAAAAAAGAATATTGAATCCTTTAAAATATACACTGATTAGTGTGTAATTCCATCATCTAACCAACTGTTGGGTTTGCAAGAGAAGAAATCAATTAACAATACATACATGATGTCTTACATGGACATCACCATTTCTAGTACTGTGGAACCCCGACTTACAAAATGAATTCGTTTCCGAGGGTCTTTCGCAAGTCGAAAATTTTCTTAAGTCGAAGTACCCATCGCGCCTTTTGAGTGAACGATAGGCTATAAGTTAATTGCTAACTGCAACAACAATACGGGCAGAAATATTGCCGTTAAGTGCCTTCGTAACTTGAATTTTTCGTTAAATGGGTTATTCGTAAGTCGGGGTTCCACTGTATATCAAAGAAACTAAAATGTCATTTTCTTCCTCCTCGCCTCAAACCTCATTTCCTAAACTGAAGTCAGGGCTCTAACACACATAAACATGCATATTTATTACCAATATTGTTACAATTACCTAATGTCAGCAGACAGCTGACAGCAACTGGTTATAAACTAAATTAAAGCTAACATCATGCTAGCTAAGGTTAGGCTTGAGTGTCCAAAAAAACACATGCTGAAAAAAAATGATTGGTTTATTTACTTAGTATCTGAGTCCCACAATGTTAGATCCACTTCAGCTAAAGTTCCGCTGACACAGGCTAACAGCAGCTAACAGAAGCAAAAACACAGACTTACCAAGAGAAAAGCTCAGCTGATCCTCGCCTCTGTATCGCTGTCACTCAGCAGATATGCTTAGGGGGTTAATAAAGCCTAACGTCTTACATTGATGTCTTTAAAGAACAGAAACTATGGCAGAGTGTGCGTGTTACATTGTTTCCATATTGTTCTAAATCCAATTAATTTAACAGGGCTCTTTGAAAATTATTGTTGCGTTCTCTTGTGCTGCAGGAAGAATACAGATCAAAGTTGTTTGGCACCATTTGACAAAATGGCAAAATCACAGAAAATAATAATTATAAAAATGATGGGATTTATTTGTGGAAGCAATAATCTGTGACATTTTGAAATTAAAAAAAAGAAAAAACTATGGTGTTCTTTATTACCACTGATTATGACACAATATTCATTTAGCATTGTTCCAGTTCATGAAAATGTTTTAACTTGCTCTGTAATTATCCTTTAGTTGTCCACATCTTTTCAAAGGATTCCGCTCACACAAAAATGTGATGATATTCTTTTCCAGCTGGTGAAACAGGGATTTATTTGAAATAAATAAACAGACTGTGAGCAAAAACAGCAGTTTTCTGTGTCTAAACAAAGAACCTTCAGCACATTTAGCTTGGCTGACATTCACATCAACTGAATATCATTTTCTTGCTCATATTTTACTGTCATAATAATTGATGTTACTCAAACCAGTACCTTCTAATAATAGTAAGAGCAAAAATGGTAATTTTCTCACAGACTTTGATAAGCTGGCCGTGAAACACGAAGAAGGAAAAAAGGCACAGTGTGTGTAAATGTTTTCTGGGACAGATCCAAGCCGCTGTTTGCTCCAAAAGCAACATTGACTTGTATAAAAAATTCACCCTTCACAGCTCACGCCTCTGAATCATACACCTGTTTGGTTTCAGCGTGCCAGTCTTCCTCACTCGCTCTCTGCTCAGCCATGTGAACACAGCGCAGGTTGTCCACAGTACTGCCCTCAGGCCCCGCAATGTGTTCATAGCCCGGCTGGCTGACTGGCTGGATGGGTAGGTGCATGGAGGGGAAGAGAGAAGAATGCAAGGAGGGGGAATTAAATAAATAATGGCATGGCCTTTCTTCGGGTGAGTAAGCAAAGAGGGGAGCAGAGTTTTCAAGTGGCATACACAATGCCCTTTTATTTTGAGGAGCTTAGAGCCCATGCTCTTCATTGTAAACACAAAGCTTAAGATAATCTTGTATGTTTGCTGAGTGCAGAAAAAGCTAAAACATCCACTTGAGCTGTGCACTGCATAGCTGCACACGGCTGCGCGTCAAAATTTTTTAATCAGCAATGGTCATTTGAACATGTTGAACACAGCAGGGTGTTATCTTTTGAGCCATATGTATAGATGGTTGGGTTTCTGTTTTCTTTGTCTGGTGTCTGATCTTCGGCTAACTGCTGCATTCATCAAAGGCCCAGTCAGACACACAGAGACAATAGCTAATGAGTAGGAGCTCCCAGTTGGGCTGATCGGAGCTTTGGTGCTTCAGACAATGCAACAACATCTGTGCTGCTGAGGGCTGCTGTGTGCTGACAGAAACATCCCCAGAGAGGGAGGGAGAGGGGGCGTAGGTGGTGGGGTAGTGTCTTCACACGTCCTGGACATACAACCCTCTCTCCTACATCCAAACCCTCTCATCACCCATCTGTGCCAGGTCTTGACACATGGAGGGGATGGGTGCAGCGAAACAGTGATCTATTTCTCATCCAGGTACAGCCACTTGCACCAAACCAAAAAAGCCCGACTAAAATAAGGATTTGAAACGTCAAGAGTTTTGAGTTACCACTGGAAGAGGGAGAGAGATGATTTTTCCAGCGTGGAGAGGGAGGGGTGAAAGAAACAGGTGTGGACCTCCCTGTGGATAGAACTCCTCAAGGGGAGGGTTAGCAATGACTGGGGCTGGATGGATGCCTCCCCACAGGGAGAGAGGTGCACATAATTCAGGCAAGATGCCGGCCCTCTCCCATGTACGGAATTAGTTATGCTGAGTGGTGACAGGCCGGGCATGAACAATAAAATTCCTATTCAGTCTACAACATTTAGGGGAGTATCTTATTGTAAACATGCAGGTAGAGATAAAGAAGGTCTGAAAACAGGCATGTCTGCACGCTCACTCCCTCCAAGGCGGTGACCCATCAGGAGGACAAGGTGTGCCTGGTAATTAAAATGCAATCTCTGCTGCTGTGCCCCCTGGAGTGGCAGCAGCGGCGGACTCACCCAGGAGCCTGGGGGCGAGAGGTGCCACCTGCACTGCCACACCACCTGCGCCACCACTGCCTCCCTTCATTAAGCCTGGTATTTATACTAGCGTCTGCCCCCTCCAACAGCCCTGGTCTTCGTGGGCCCTGGTAAGGCAGTGCTTTATTAGAATTAATGTGGCACTTCAGAGGAGAGTGTCAGTGTGGCGAGTACCGGGGTGCCAGGAGAAAGAGTCCCCAGCTCTCCTCTGTCACATTGAATAAAAGCACCACAGCCAGCCTGGAGCTGAGATGAGCGTGGACAGCACATGACAGAACTGTTTTCCAGGGCCAAGGGAAAGTAAAGTATTCTTTATTCAATCTGTTCCCATGTTTACAGGATGAGCTATTATATTGTACATGCAGAAGATCAAAGCCTTGAAGAGAGCATAACCGTACGAGACAGAGCAGTGTGCCAAACAAAAACCGGACATCCGACGAAGCTCGCCAGACGCCATGTGACGGGTAAAGAAAATTAATATCAAAGAGTCTCTGCTGTCTAAAGACTTAGCTGAGCATCCCGCTTCCTGTGTTTTGGATTAAGTAATTGTCAGCTTGATCGGGTCAGGATTTAGATGTCACATCATAAATAAGCAGTTATTAGAAAGCAAAAAGAAATTATCCGAAACAAGCAGGCGTCCTTGAGGGTCACATCTTTGGCAGCATTGTCACAACGCTCCTGCTCTTCCATACGTGCCGGTAGAACGAAACAAAACTGTGGCATTTAGACACATTTAGCTCATAATATCTGCATGTTGCGCCACATTTGCAGGGGAGTTTGCGACACTGTGTTGTAACCGTTGTTAACGGTGCGTTTGGTCATTTCTGCAAGGATAAATGGGGGAAAAAGGAGTGGTGGCAACACTGATGCTACTTGTAGTCAGGCAGCAGGGGAGGGCATTAAAACCTAGTTTGCATCACTCAGCGCCTCCAATTAAACACGAATAACCAGATACAAGTTCCTGTCTTCAGATGTGTTTTATGAGCTCCCGTGCAGCAGGGGAATTCTCCAGAATATACTGTACATCTCCCTGCAGTTTGGCTATCTCTACTGCACGCCTCAGTTCATTAGTGTTAAAAATGGTAAGCATTTTACAGCCAGATGTACTTTTTAAGTCTTATTAGCTTCAGATGATGTTGTTTAAGGGTCATATGAGGCTTCCAATTAAAGCTGTAGGAAACTAAAACAGAAGTTTCTGCAATATATTTTTTTTCCTAGAGTTAGATGCAACTTTTCCTACGCCACGGGCCTCAGCACCCTCCTTATCAAAGGCAGACATCAAAGTGCTCTTGCAGCCTATGCACGCATGGCTATATTAATCCTTGAGACAACATCTTGCAAGCTCGACTTGAAAAGAGAAATGAAGGGTTCAGTCATGATTTGTAGATGCAGTCCATACTATACTCAAAGTAGTAAACAAATCTTGATAACAGCCATGTGCTGTGGTCACTGAGGCATCAGAAATGTTTTCCGAATCAAATATTTAAAAACAAAATACTACTAGATGTCTTAAAATCCCCCGGTTGTTTCTGCTGGCTTAAAGCCACATGACTAATTTTGTTAACCAGCTTTTTAGTAAAAGAATCCAAGAATTTCCTCTCAGTCTACTCGTGACAGGAAACGCAGCACTCTCTCATTCCAATTTCGCATTTCTGTTTCATCCTGAGCCGAGGCAGAGGCAAGAAAACACTTTAGCATCTCCGTGCACAGGGAGGTGCACCGAGGCCAGGCCGCTGCTGCACTCGCAGTCCCCTTACAGTGCTGTCACTATTCATTCATAGCCTGCCCTTCCTCCTCGCGCCACAACCTCAACAGGGGCATCGCTCATGATAGAAAACAATGAGCATGATTTGTGAACCCTCACCGTCTTTGTAATTTCATCAGTGTAATGGGATTATATTTCAAATCACCACTCCTTTGTTCATTACACATTTAAACTCCTCTGACAGACAAAAACTTAAATAAAATGTGCATGTCAACCCTGGTTGACTTTTCCTGCTCCCGCAACTGATTAGACAAACAGTGCACCGGGCCGGTGGAACGGGCGGGAAATAATGTGCTCATTTATTCATTTTTCAGACAAGTCACAATAGATTTTTAACGACCAGCGTCTGACCTCCCTTAGGTACTTCTTGCTTAGGGGGTTAATAAAGCCTAACGCTGAGGCGCTCGAGCACCGAGAACGAGGGCTGTGCTGAGAAGATGCCTGTGATGAAATAAAGACAGGGGCCAAATCAAGAGTCTCCGAGGGCCCCGCTCCAACTCTGGAGAGAGGAAGAGAAAGAGGGTGTGGGGGTGGTGGTGGGGTGAGGCTTGGAGAAAGAGACTGGTATTCCACTTAGATTCCAATTCCTCAGGTCTCTGAGGGACAATTAAACCAAGTGAGGAAGAAGTGCTCTCTTTTCTCAATGCACTGGGGCGTGCATATTAGACGCCGCAACCATGGTGATACACACACACACACACAGAAGGGTCTGCCAAGATTTAAACCGGAATGCTTGCAAAAAGTTGCTCGGAAAACTTCCCGTTGACAATTTAGAACACAGCTCTCCAAACAGTCCTGAACGCCGGTGTCAAGTTGGCGTGCAGTTAAAGGATCTTCCCCGAGCCATGGCGAAGTTGGAAGAAATGTGTTCGCAAATTGAGAAAATGACAAATTTCTTAGTTTTAAATTGCATGTACGCGAGCCCGTTAAGTGCTCATCCACGCCGCCTCAGACGTGGCGAAAATGTCAAAAGTTTGGGCTCAGCAACGCGGCGAGAGGGAGAGAGGGAGCCCGTGCAGATGTGCTGCCACTAGACATCCATCTTGTTTCCCCGCGTAGCTCAGTGCTCTATTTGTCTGAATCTATGTCATTTTAGCTCACTCAGGTCAACGGCAATTCAACCTCCTCTTTCGTCTGAGGCACTTCAGAATCATAATGTGATGCATGTGGGATAGGAACCTGCTAAACACAGTCCCTGTCAGTGCTCCGACATTGCTGGATATAAATGATATACGCCACGCGCTCGCTTCACTCCCCCCCCACATTCTGAGCCACACTACATCCTGTTTCCACCTGTCCGTGATCACTATTCTGTGCAAACGTTTTCTCCCACACCCTCTCAGGTAAGTGTCCGCGATGTGTCACCGCATCAGGCTATAATCACACGTCCAGAAGTGGCAGGGGAAGAAGTTAAGAAAAAAAAATCCTGGTGAACTGGAAAAAGAAATAGAAACAAAAGGATTAGTTGAGAACAGTCAATATTTCATACTTTTCCCAGGTTTAGCCTTGTTTCTCTCCATTTTCGTTGGCGCAGCTCTCTGCTGGGCGCCTCTTGGGAATGGAGAAAATTACATCCTACCTGATAATTAGCAAAGTTCAGAGCAAACTAAAAAATCTGCCCCACTCTCTTAGCTCCCCACCACTGGCAGCTTTCTCTTAGCAACTAATTAAGTCCGCCTCTGAGGTTTTCAGACAGCAATGGTGTGCTGGATGCTGCAACAGCAGAATTAAAAACAAAAGGAAGAAGGATGGAAATGAAGAGCGAGCGTTCATTTTTTATTATGTTTTTCTGCTCCGTCTTTTTTTCTTCTTCTTTTTCCTTTTTTTTTTATATTGACGAATAAAATATGACAAAAGTATTCCTGGAGGGAGTATTATTATTTCACACATGGATGCACTCTTCAAATAGAAATAACAGCCTTGGCCGCCATTACGCATGGTAGCAAATAGCGAAGCGCCCTCTGTCCATAATGTTCTTTAATTATTATAATGTCATCATCCATATCCGGCAATGTTGCACAGAAAAGGAACAGCAGAGCGCACCGGGTATTAAATGCAAATCATTAATGGGCCCCACAGTTGAATGAAATCACACTACACAGACAGCATTATTAGTGATGTTATCATCACTGATGTAAATCATATTTGGGACTTTTCATAAGAGACACATATGGTCATAGAACGGGTTGTGCTTTTTTTTTCGTATTATTAGCCTCATATTAGATTATTTTTCCTCCCCCGGCCACTTCGAGTGGTAAGAGAAGTTTCAGTGAAGCCAGCACAGAAAACAAATAAGAAACGAGAAATCCTGTGATTTGAGTCTAGAAGCTAATTGTAGACTGTCATAAACCTTCAGTTAAACACAGTACAAGTTGCTCATTAGAGACGCTCGAGACGCTGGGCCGCTGATGACTAGCAGTGTAAATGGAGTCGGCTTTTAAAAGGCAACCCAACGGTCTCCTTGATAAGGTTCTTGGTAGCACTGAGGATTTTTTTGTGATGTGCAATCCATGAGAGACAGAGGAAGCAGGCAGGCAGGCAGTCATTATTTTCTCCACAATTACCTGAAGTCCTTGATAACAAGCAAAAAAAAAAAAAAAATGCCATATAATTAGAAAAACACCAGCAACACCATTATTGTCAGGAGAGCACAGCAGTATAATGAAGCAATTATAAATGAGCAGCTTTGTGCTTGTCATTAATTTCTGCTTTTAAGGATGTGGAGATGAAGCACAGCTGAACGTCAGAGGAGGAACGAGCGGACAGGATGTTTAGGTGGGTTATGCTACGTGGGAAACACTCCGGGGGGTGTTGCCTGTGTGCGTAAAGGGGCGCAGGCCCAGAGAACTGCTGCTGATGAGTCCTCCAAGTCTCTGCATGGATAAAATGTCCACTGGGGGACACTTTAAGCACGTTATAATAACCTTCTATCATGCAAGCATGCAACTAAAGCTTACAGTGTGAAATGCGGGCTTGCAAATATGCACAGACGAGGACACGCGGGTTCCATAGCGGCCGCAGAAAACTAACAGCAGACTCTGTTTGAGTTGTTTATTTAGCATCAAGATGCTCTCTTGCTAAATGAAAGGTAATGAGGAAAAGTACATGCTGGGCGAAGAGCTTGCCCTTTTCACACATCATCACAAAGATTGATCTCTCCTTCCCCTTCTCTCAATCATATCCAGTCTCAGTCGAGAGATTCTACTTTTGAAATTTGTGCATATTTTTTCCCCTTTGAAATGTATACTGTGCACATGGTTCAGCCGTGCAATTAGGTTACATGTTGCATTTCATTAAAAGAAATTTCCTTCCAACCACTGAGTGGATTAGAGATGTGTCTTTTTATTAATGAGGCTTTTCCCCGCTTTGATTTCTGCACATATAGAGATGAGCGGAGACAGGCCGAAATCCCCACTTTCATCCTGACAAGTCAGGACGGGCTCAGCCGTTTGCCTCCTTTGACTCATCAGAAAGTCAAAAGGCAAAACAAACGCGAAGGTGAGTGAGCGAGCGAAGTCGTTCCACTCAATACGCGGCGAGTCAACTGCAAAAGTATTGTCCTGCTCAGTTTAGAAATGCCATCTTATTAACACATCCCACAGCACACTTCATCATATTGTCTTGAAGAGGCAACTGTATGGAAGGGGGCAATTAGGACAGAGAAGCTGTGAGGTTGCCATTATTTTAGAATTTAATGACCACGCAATACGGAGCTAGATGTAGAAATAAGGGCTACAATACCACAATTATGCATAATCTAGCAGATCTTAGCGCACCCCCCACACTTCTCTTCCTTGTGCCTTGAATAAATTTACATGGAAATGCAACACTGCCTAATTTATTCGGAAAAATTAGAATATACATTACAAATATTTCCATAGACGACATCAGCAACATGCAGTTAGGAATTTAATGACTTATTTCTTTGTATTCACGCTCATGGATTAGGTCAGGAGGAGGGAGGCAGTGCATCTCCCCGGGCTTGGTTGTTGAGGAAACAGATAAATAATTTAACACAGACATATACATTGATATTTAAATTCACCTTTCTTTTTTTTTCCCTACTGCTGTGCCATTCATTAAGGAAAAGAAAGCTTTCCGGTCACAGACGCCGAGGCCACGTGTGCTTTGTATGTGTCTGTGTGTGTCAGTATGTGTGTTTATATGCCTTAAAAACTAACCGCGCGTGCCACTTGTAGTGGCAAGATGCATGACTCTGGACACAACCCAAAAGCAGGGATTATTGACATGGATGCTCCACCATTAATAAGCCGCTGTATCCTTTGTGTTCGGGGTCGCCATTGCTGCAGTTAACTATAACTTGTCAAGGCTGCTCCAGCCGCACAATGCGTACCTCATGCATCTCCTGTCAGCAGGCATAATTCCTGGATGCTGGCACGCCGCTGATTTCTGCATAAGTGATGCGAGCCTTCTAGTAGAGTTAGGAGCACGAGTCTTTTGCCATTGAGAGATGTTCATCATTCTTGATCTAGCTCTGTCAAGACCTGGTGTTTTAGTGCCTCTCACGATTAGGCAGAATTGACAGGCCAAGAAGGCAGTGAATAGCAAAAATGTGAGGAACTAAGGGGGTGTGGTGCGGGCTGCAGGGTGAAGTGGAGTGTGGCCGCCATTTAATCTGCAATTTATCAGTTTAGGCTGCACCATGTAACATCGGGGAGATTACATTCCGGAGAGAAGGGGGCTCTATCGCGCCATCCCCTCCTCCTCCCCTAGCTCCTCTCACATGCCTCCTAATGTCGTCTGACGGCAGAATACGGAGGACAAAGAGGGAGGACTGTCTTTATTGTCACCATTATTGTTTCTGAAATCCTTAATTAATATATAGCATTGTGGACTCCTCTGCGAGTAAGCAATGAAGTGCCGGTGACAGAGAAACGGCACGTAAGCGCTTTGCTGCAGTGAGACAGGCTGCATCCTTTATGGAGGCTGTTTGTCATGGGGGGAAAAGTTGGGCATTATTTAACGCGCGCCAGCACACAAACTTGTGCGTCCACACACACACAGTGCCAGCGATGGCTGCACATGACCTCTGACAACACCGATCACGTTGGGCCAATAAAGGCTTAATTGCCATTTTTCCATTGGACTGCTTTATTGATGTCATTTCAAAAGTGATTAATATGAACTGTTAACTAGCTATTGCATTAAGCCCTAAACAAAACTGAACCGGCATTCTGAGTTATATTGATCTCTTTGATTTTTGCCAACACTGTACTTTAAAAAAATATATGTTTTATTATTTATTTATTTATTTATTTGGCAGTTTGCAAAAAAAAACAAAACATCTTTATCCTAAGACCTCACATGTGCAGAGGTGTTGCTTGATATTTACACAAATATCGTAGTCAACATTTGTGCTCCTCCTGCGCACTCTCATCCCTGTTTTTTAAAAGGGCCGTTAACAGGGTCACTGCCGCTTTTAATACACACTAGGAGAGTATACCAGCGAGGTTTTTATCTCTCAGTCTGGTAGGGCTGAAACAGAAATATGAAGACACTGGCTTACAGGAAGGAAACCCATGGCAGCCTGATATTAAAATGGTTCAGGAGTCAAGTAGAACAAGTCAAGCAGCTTGAGGGCAAACAAAAGAGATAGAAGGAGAAGGGAATGAACAGGTTGTTCTCAACAGCTAATGGACTGTCAGTGGTCATTGTAATATATTGAATGCAGTGAAACATGTTTGCTTCACGTGAGGGGTGTGCTATTACTATGTCACCCTTCATTATTCAAATGATACCACTGGGCCAAATTATTCTTTGTTGTTGTTGTTGTTTGTTAAAGTGTTCTTTCCAAAATATGGTTTTATAATGCTGATTCATCTTTACGTGTTCCTTTTTTTTTTTTCTTCCTACATCATATTAAGCTTTGCACAATCTGAGCTGGAGTCTCTCCACCAGCTGCTGATATCAGAGCTGGGCACTGCTACAACTTACAGGGATATCTACCAGATGGACTTTAGCCTGAATATCAAGTCATGCGGGGCTCATACAACATGCATTATTTCTGTCGATATTCGCAAATGATATAAATGTGTTTTTTGAGTTTTCTGATTCTAGTGTCGCCCCCTAGGACACAAGCAAGTTGGGGAAATATATTGCTTCATGATCACCAATAAAGCAGCCTTTATTAAGCATGCCTGCACCCCACAGGTTATTTGCTAGACATTCCCGGGAGGAAGTATGACTACACTTATCTGCACAGCCCTCTCTCCAGTGACAGAGAGCTTGATCCATCCTGAAAGGGGGATTGAACTCTCACAAGATGAAGACATGACATCTTCGGCTTACTTGATGTCAGTGATAGGACAGCTCACTTGTAGATCGGGCATGTTGCCAGCCAGCTCTCCCTGGGTCCTGAATGCTGTCTCTGAACAGAGGCCAACGACACAGATGACATCCGGGGAAGCCCATCACCTGTTGCTTAAGGACAGAATAATCAAAGTAGGTCATGCCGGGACGCTGGCCTCACAGTGTGTGTAGAGCTCATGCATGTGTGTGTGCGCATGTGCCTTCCGAGGCTTGTCAGGGCAGCAGCCATAGCTGAGCCCTGAAATCCACCCCAATGACAGAGATGATCAGCATCAGCAGCAGATCTTCAGCCGAGATCATGTTCAGTTTGAGGGCCATGCCAGGCAGTGACACCACTGCACTGTCCAGTTGTACAAATGCTGCCTGCCAACACATTTCTGAGCACTGATTCAGAAAGTGTTCAAATCAGCAGGAGCAGCCTAACCCTCCCTCAAAGCAACAAGGACACTTTTAATACAAACAAATACCAGCTTTATGGATTTACATGCATCCAGATCTAATGCACGTTAGGCTATTATTGCCCTTGAGGTATTTTTTTCCTCATGATCCACACTTGACACTTCCCTAACAATGTCGCTTAATTGCAACCTCAGTGAAACATGCGAGCTCAATCAGAGAGGGAGTTTACTGTCGATTTTATGGAAATGCGCGAAAGAGACCTGTGTTAGTTGTAGGGTACACCTGCACTTGTCAACGTACTCAAGTACGCTGGGTAATTGGCTGTTGATTGCTGCCATTAACATGTGATGGCTAAGTGCATCTAATTCCTGTTCCATTTCCACGGTTCAGTTTGATGTCAACGCCCACTCTTTCTCTCAGAGGTGATTAGCCCAGCCTGTGAAAATTGTTCTTTTTTTTTTTTGTTCCAATCATATAAGGAAAATATAAGGAAGTCTAAGAGGGGCTGTTGTAAACTGACACTTTAGCTAATTTGATTGCCTTTATGGTGAGTAGAAAAAGAAAACATGGAGAATGTAAGTTATCCCTGTTATAAGACGGATTGGGAAAACAATGGTACAATAAGTGCAAAATACAACAGCCCACAAATCTCTTGAAATGATGCTAAATCTAACATTATTGCCGGTCTTTGCATTTTGGTGTATACGCACAGTTTAATACTGACTACAGCAACCTCATAATGGACCAGAGCTATTAGACACAAATCTCCTTTTCAGCGCCTTTGTCTCTGTAGTTGAGGCTGAAATTATTAAAGAGAATGGTGTTCACTTTTGCTATTTGTATCTCCTTCAGTTTCACCACCTCAGGGCGCTGGAGACTCGGTATCCCTTTGAGTTTTAATCTTCTCTTCTGCCCGCATCCTTGCGGCTATTTCATTTAAGTTTTGATATGTGTATTTGACATTTTGTTCATTTAGGGCCCCCCCCACACACACAAGCGTAATTTAATTGACGTGTTTCTGCCTTGTTCTGTTTGTTTAGTCATTAGCGAAGATTTCCCGCCACTACCAGCAGGTAAGCTCAAGCAGATATGTATGTACGCGCGTGTATGCACGTGAGGGGTGAAAAGAGGGCGCGCGTGTCTTTAAAGGTACTTTCCAAATCTGGATAATGCCACGAGGAATCACGCGTAACCTTTTCCGTGAGCTAAGTAATGAAGAAAATTGGCTTTTTTTGTTTTGTTTTTTTCTTTTTTGCGTTATATTTAGTGTGTACCTTGTAATTCGACAACAGCAACAGTAGTATTTATAAAAGGAATACTACTATCACTACTACTAATATTAATAATATAGGTTGAGCCATCCGTCAATTATTAGAAAATAATAATAATAATTTTAAATATGGAAAGGATACATAATAAACAAAACAGATCCAGTTCCAGACAGCAGTTCCCACTGGTTTTAAATGTCAGGCCGTCGTGCCCCGTGGTGTTCTTTGTCTGAGCCGCTCTCAGATCAGATCTGCAGACCGTCGTCGTGAATGGTGCGCCTGCCATCTGCAGGACACTTTGGGTAAAACGTGGATTTGCACTGTCAGTATCATGTAACCAGCCAGGATAACAGTGCTGCTGTTTACTGGTCCTCGTGCACTTTGATGCCAACGGTCTCGGGAGTTGATGTAAATAAACACAGCCTGGATCCGTGCTTTAAGCAATGCTTTACTGGAATAAAAGTCAAATCAGCAAAGTTCCAGGTACTGTGTTTTTGTAAAGGTACAGCTTCATTCTTCTTGTTGTATATTTTATTGTCACCACCCCCTTTAGGCATCTGTAAGTTGCAAATTGAGCAGCTGATTTCGCTCTTCGGCCAACACTGGGCTGTTCCCTGTAAAACCCACATTTGTGTTTAGACCTTATGTTCTCACGCTTTTCATCAACATCTTTTATCATGCTTCATCTTGGTTTTCAACTTTTCACACACATGTGCATGTTTAACCTGCACTGGAATTTGTGCGATTTCCTGAGACCACTGTCTGATGGTGGAAGGCCCTTCATCACTGTCCCCCTACATCAGGGAAGTATCAGTGAGTGAAAGCATTCCCCCCCATCCCCCTGCATGGAATTTCAACCCAATCTATGCCTTCAAGAAACAAAATGATATCAGTCTAAACGTAAAAAATAAAGAAAACCCTCTTGTTCAACATATATCTGCAATCACCTGTAGAAATGATCACCACTGATCTGATACAGTGCTTAAACTGGAAGGGATATCACACCTCATGTTTGTTGGACCCGCATATCTTGGTGTCGTTAACCCCCAGAAGCATGAGCCAATAAAAACACAGAATTTTAATACAAAACAAAGCCTCCTTGTATCTCAAATCAGCCAAGTGCCACATAGTCGTAAGATCCCATCGCTAAATCTGGCCTATCTAGCCACTGGCTTATGCAACTAATTAACTTCACACACTAAAATTTGAATTTAAATTAACATTTGCAAGATATCATCAGGGGACACAAAGCACCCCACGAAGAAGTTTATGATGGGAAAGAGGGAGAAAAAAAAAAGTGTACTAGAGGAGGCAATCGGTGAAGTAAGGAGGGCTTTTAGATGAGGGGATATCTCCAATTACAATCCACCGAAACACTTGTCAGCAGTAATGAAATGTTTGCTGAGAGGTTGCTATTTGTGGCTGTTAGATTGGATGATGCTGCTCCACTGCCCCCACTAACAATTATATTCCATGCATAAATTTACTTACCTTCATTTCTATTGTGTGAACCGTCAGCCAGATATACCTACAACTGTCCAAGGAACCAGAGAATACCGATACACTATTGTGCATGTACAGCGTGTGTGTGAGACACTCCCGTTCTCATGGAGCCAGAGAAGAACAGGGAAGCAAAAAATTTTAAATTTTAAAATGTTAAAAATAAGGGGGGAGGGGGAAGAAAGAAAACTTCCGCTTCTTTTATTGGTTTTAAAGAATTACATAATGCATTAATCACAGTAAAGACAAACCGGCTTTCTCCGCATGTCATAATTGTGCAAGCTTACAATAAAATTTAAAATTAGATGCAAGATGTAAAACCTTTCTTATTTTTTCTCTCCTCTGGTCAGCCTTTCAGCTCAATCGTACAGGGAACAGAACAGTAAAGCTTTGAAGAATGGATGAACTCCTTTAGCCTTCTCACTTCACACCACTGCCCAGAGTGGCTTGCATACAATCAAGGCTAAAATTACAAATTTGTCCAACACAATCATACGCGTTTTTTGTGTTTAGATCAGCACTTCAGTTGGGAGTGAGTGGTGGGGGAATTCGTAGCTGCTACGATTGGCTATCTGAAACATTAGCCAGGTCCAAATAATTTCATCAGCTGTGTGCAGTATGTATTTCCAATTACAGTGACATCACATAAACCTCATTAGTATAGATGCAACCTGCAACTTGATTTTCCAGTGCATGGTTTTCTCATCAAATTGATTACACAGACTCTGCAAGGAAGTGTAGATACACATACAAATCCTTTGCATGTGCTACTGTAGACGAATATATACACACACACACACACACACACACACACACACACACACACACACACACACACACAC
>NW_005187434.1:2744835-2808243 GCF_000239375.1 Pundamilia nyererei | reverse complement strand
AGGGATATATGTATATATACATATGTTTTTTTTAAGCATTTGTGATGTTACCCATAAACTGTTAACCAGTTTGAAAGTAACAGCATGGTGCTCATCTTTGCTACTCATTTTTTAAAATCGAAATATGGTTACTTTAGATGACTACAAGCCCCCTCCCCCCCCCAAAAAATGCACCGTTCCCTCTCAAATTTTCCAGGAAAATACATCCGTTTTGTGCAAAATAAACCACTGAGTTCAGATATGCAAGTATCACGGGCACAGAAACTTTGCATCCTCTTGCAGGTTCAATTATTGGCCTGTGGCAAATACTGATCCTATTCTAACAGTTTACAATGATTGACAGTGTACAGACCATTCAATGACTTCATGCAAGAGGAGGCAGAGGGTCAACCAATCGCACAGGCGTCTCACACGCTCACTAGACAAATAAAGAAAGAGGAAAAGAAAAGGAAACACTCACGTACTACACCAACCACTTCAGTATAAACTGCAAGTCAGTAACAATAGTGTTGATTATTTACTCTTCTATACTACTGTGTATTGTGCTGTCAGGTCATTTCCCGTGAAAACTAACAGGTTATTTAAAACTATAATACATGTAGCACGCCTGTATACAAAAATGAAGCAGAGGATTTCAAGAGAAAAGGAGTTTTAGTCATTTCTTGAGAATTAAAGACATGCTTGTTCTATAATTGGAAGGATACAATGACACTGGGATATCACAGCACACCAAATTGGGAAAAGAAAAAGAAAAAGAGGGGGGGGGGGATAAGTGCACATAAACAGGAGTCCCTTTGTTGAACTAATGAGGAGGTAGAGAGCCAATATCCAATTGTTCACTAGTCTGCCCATGTGGACACATGTGGCATCTCAGGTATAAGATTAGAAACTAAAATGTCTTTGTTCACTAACAAAGGCTTGTCTTAATTAAGGGTGACGCGACCACAACAAGCATCACAGCAGGTCAATATCCAACTTTTCCTTCATTCCTTTCCCTGTTTGCAACCATTTCCAACTACTGCACAAAAAAACAAAAAAAAAGATCCAGTACTCTGGTGTCAACCAATGCAGGACAGTTACTGTGTACAGACAGATATCAGGCTCATTGGTTTCAACTTTGAGGTAAGATCTAGAATTCCGAAATGGGGATATCGTTAAAGGGACCGAGACGCAACAGTCGGTAATGTTATGATGCCAGCAGTGAGGGCTGGACAAAAATGTCTCAATGAGACATGGTTGGCCCGTTGGAGTAGTGTGTGTGTGTGTGTCTTGGTTTTTGTGTGCACGTATGCACTTAAGGGTGGGGATTGTTCTTATGTTGGGTTATATATTGGAGAAAAAAAAGTAACTACCTGTACAGCGTGCCCCACATCAAAGGCACTATTTTCCTTTTTTTTTTTTTAAATGCCACCAAAGCTCTGTGCATGAGCTCACCCTGTCTTTGTTAATCACCCAGCATCCTCACCTAAGGGCTACTCACTGCTAAGGTGCCTTTCCTAACTCAAGCATTATTTTTTAGCAAGTCTACAGTAACATCGCTTGCCTCTGACATCTTGAATTGGCATGATATGCATTTTCATTGTTAAAAACTAGATTAACAAAGCATTAAACAGAATGACAGAAATAAATACATTTTATCTCATATAAATATGTGGGCCCTTACGTCCAAATCGATGCACATTGGGGTAAACAGTTCATGATATAAGCTGCCCTATTAGTTTTTTTGATACTGTAACCTTGGGAGTAGTACGGTTAATTGTGAACTGATCTCAGTGTTTATGAGTCACTAAATCCCACCGGTAACTATCATTCACTGTAAATTCCTGTGTCACAATGGGTTTAGTGAACATTATACTGTAATTTAATTGGAAGCCTTTCCCTTTCACCCCGGGGAGGGGAAAAAAAAAATTGATCACATCAAGGAAGTCTGGTCCCTTTATACAGGATAATGTTGATTTAATGTCATATTGTAATTATGTATATATAAAATGCCTAATACAGACCCCAAAAGGAAACCTGACTGAAAAGACAAGAAGATAAAAGGAAAAATTCAAATCAGGTTCAAAGTTAATATGTTACCAATTTTTCCCATAGGCTTTTTTTTTGTTTGTTTGTTTTTTTTCCCCCACTACGGCTCAAACCCTGGATTTGTTCACATACGTACAGTAATATATATTTTGTAATCTCTCAACGTCTCTGGCTATGTACAAGCTATACAAATACAGAGCAGGCTGAGGGCCAGGTTTTATAAGCTGTGCAGAGGGAGCAGTTGGTTGGGAAGTCTCCCAGTCTCCCGGCTCCTTCCCCCGCAGTCTGCCCATACAGGTGGCTGTTCTGCTTCACTTGCGATCGTCGATGGTCTTAATGAATTCCACCGCCGCGGTGAACTGCATCCACCAATAGCACTCCTCCCCACTCAGCCGGCTGGCGTAGAAATTATTGATGTACTGAACGGTGGACAGCAGGCAGGGCGGGTTTGCCTGGAGGGGAGGAGACGTGGGGATGGGCTCGCATTAGCCACTCAACGAAGCTCATGCAGCATCATATTCATATATATATATATTTTTTTTTTTTTACATATTTACATATAAAAATATACACAGCTTAGCAGCGGCGTTATGCTGTTTTGCCACAGCATTCATTTTTATGAGAAGTTTTTATGATGGTGATTTTTTTAATTTTAAAAGTCAACAAGTCATCTAAATTCTTACAATTAAAGTTGAAGAAATTACATTGTGGTAATAAAAAAGGGAAGAATAAAGAACAGACTCACCCTAATAAGGACGAAGACGAGCACGGGAACAAAGTCGTCTGCTCCAGGGACAGAATCCTCGTTGGCCAGACTGAGGAGATTCATGATGGTGGAACACATCCGCAGTATACACTGGACTTTATCTCGTGGCGTCTTGTATGCATTGATGCTCTTAATCTCGGACTGTGCAGAAGGCCAGGGAGCTTCCTTCAGGTAAACCTACAACCAGGAAGTTTTTCAAAATCATCAGCTTTTAAAGTACCAGTATCTCTAAAGTATCTCCCTTCTTTGGTAACTGAGAATATGTTAAAAAATAGATATATATTTATACCTCTGGGATCTGAAGAGCTTTATGATTTGCTGTCACAACTTTTGAGAGTCGCTGGATATGTTCATGGAAAAGCCTGTGTGTGTGTGGAGGGGGGGGAGAGAAAGACACCTGGGTTTAAGACAACAGTGAGAGAATGCAATCTGTCCAACAATAACACACATCAACTTACTTTCACAGCAACAACTGTTTACAAAGTGCTTTGACAGATGAGCAAAAGCAGGATACTAAGAAGGTAAATCGAAACAGAAAGCCAGACTTGAATTAAATGTAGTCACGTAATACAACAGAGTTGACTTACAAAACTTGCTTTCATGGATTCCACCAACATATATGAATGCAATCTGTTTATACATGCAATGTTCATACAAGTAAAAGGGGGATATTTACTTAAATTTTGAAATTAGTCACAGGATCCTTACAGGGCATTTTTACACCGAGCCAAAAGCCCTTTATTGAACTTGTATAAAGGCCAAGATATAAAAGTTCTGCTATCTCTAGAGTTTCAGTTTTAAATCCTCCTAACAGTTAAAAAAAAAAGAAAGAAAAGAAATCCAATACTGCCTAGTGAAGCACTTTGCTTGGCAGTGTGCTACTCACTGGTCTCTGAGAATATCTCCATCCTGATTGGGGTAGAAGGCCAGTTTAAAGATGCGGTTCATAACACTGCGTTCGATAGCCATCTGGGCATCCTGCAGCTGGTCCTCACTTGCATACTGCCAAATGGCATCACGGGCCATGGCGCCGTACAAGTAGCGCAGAAAATCCTCCACTGCTGCTGTCTTGTCGTCGGCTGCTGTGCACCCCTGGAACGCTGGAGAGAGAAAGTGATTTAAGCCTCGCATCTTCAATAAATGACATTAGTATCTGTAACCGTCGTGCTGCGCTCGAGTTTGTGGATAGACTGCAGGCACTTCAAATACTTGGAAAAAAATTAAATATTCTACTAACAACAATGGTAAAGTATTTAGTAATGTCACACTAGCAGGAATCTCTAATGTGGAGGACTAAGCAAAGAAAGAATTCAGTTCAACTAAATGTGAAAACATTGAAATACCTTTAATGAAATCGAGCATCTTAGACTCCATATGTTCGAGGAGAAGTCGAACACAGACTGTGGTGAAGTAGCGGTTTGCCACCTCCTTGTCTCTTAGCACCCTCTGGAGGAGCCTCTCCAAATGGGCCTGAGAGGTCTGCAGGCCCTGACGACACCTGGTTAGATAGGCTATGTACGGTGCCCGCTTTCTATAGGAAACAAAGAGAAACACAGGCATTTTATCATTTTCACTGTAGCTCTGAGTTTCATTACATTAATAAAAAGAAAACTAATTAAAACACACAAATAAGGGTGACTTTCCAAACCCTCCAGATTTACCTGTAATCTTCTGCAATGGCAGCGAGCAGCTTCCTGCAGGTGCGCGCGTCAAAGCGGCTGACGCACCGAGTGGTCTCCTGGATCTGGGCCATCAGGTTCTTATCCTGAAGGTTGATGGCTTCTGCTAACTGGATCTTCAAGAAGCAGACAATCTCGTTTTCTGAAAACAAGAGACAGCAGTGTGCATTGGACAACAGTGAGATATAATGTCAATGAAAGCCCCAAAGAACGAGTAACATTAAAGTTTATAAATGTATTAAACATTTGATATCAGGTTTTGGTAGAACATCCTTTCCTTGCATTTACTTAGTGACGTGTTAGAACACTTGCCTATTTTCGATTAAACTGAGATTATTTTATATGGCCACACGCGTATGACCATATTTCACTGAACTTTTCAACATCCCCCATATTTCAACCTTGCCCCAAACCTTCAGAAGGTGAAGTTGGCACAGATTTGGTGTCTTGCTTAAGGACAATCTGAGCAGGATGGATGGTTGCCAACATTAAGGGCATGTGCCTCGCTCCCAATGGAAGTGTGTGACAAAGATACCTACACTGTAGAAACTTTTGGTGCTGCTCTAAATTAGTACACTCTAATTTCTTGTTAAACAAGTTTTAAATGAATTCCACCTCATAATCCGTTTGTTTGTTTTTTGAAGTACTCAGTAGAAATATTCATACAAATCCAGCATGGCAGCATGTTCAGTTTAGTAAAATAAAAATCAAATGAAATGAAACCAGATATATTAACTATTGGGTGTTCAAGCACCTTTACCTTCAGGATCCATGTGATCAGGCAGCCCATTTCGAGTAGTTGCAGGAGCCATGATAGGCAGAGCCACTGAGTCTGCAGAACACAAAGCCAACCTCAACTTCTTCTTTGCATCACTGTGGGGGGGGAAAAAAATCAATTGAGCCCTATCTATGAATCATCTGCATCAAGAAAATTTAAGTGTCAGTGTAAAAAGAGCTTGGCTATGTGCTGGATTATGACCTGAAAGAGAACTTTGTTTCGTGCTGTTGTGCCGTCTGGCTGGCTGAGTCTGGGAGATCATCTGCAGAAATGTTCTGCAAAGTGTCTTCTCTCTGAGCGTCATGCACATTGTCCTCAACACAAAGATCTGTTAAAGTAAAGAAAGCATAAATATATATTAATGTATTATGTCTCCTGCAGGTCTACCTCTCGTGCATGCATGGTGTTTTGATTTTTTTTCTCTGCTCTGACCTCCTGCACCATCATAGGAGGCTCCGGCTGTGGCTCCATCACTCGGGCTGGTCCTTTTAATGTTCCTGTATTTGTCCAGGATGTCCTCAGCTGCCTGGGCTTGAGTGCTCGATCTGAGCAACGGGTCATCTGTGAGGGTGAAAGAGGAAAAAAGAAGCTTGAATTCAAATTAAACTCACAGTGGTGGATCTCTGCTTAGCAATCAAGACTGAAAACAAACCATGACTGACCTTGCGGGATATTGTGGACAACTTCATCTTTCTCTTGTTTGTCCCTTTTCCTAAATGCTGCAATTGGAGCTGTGGGGCAGAAACGTGTGATTAACTAAAACAGAGTGGCAATCCATTCACCTGGTCACAAATCGCCTGTTGACAGCCACTTTTGTTAAGTCTTTGGTGTTTTTGTATGGGAGATGAAAAATCTTAGTGTGTAATGCATGGCATCTACAAAGTATTAGACCAGTGAATGCTTTTAAAAAGAAAAAGCAAACATTTTGATGGTAATTCGACCTTTGGCTTAAAGCAGAATATCCCAAAGACATACTGTAACTAATTATAAAAGAGGTAGTGTATATGGATGTGCATAACCCTACTGACGCTTATTCTATTGACATAAAGGCACCAACACAGCAGAGTTACAGATGCTAAAATTTGATGACACACACACACAGGAGACGTTGGGTGAAATATCTACATTCATATTCTGTTTTCGCCAGGGAGTAAAAAATGAGCGAATGAATGAATAAAAAACATAGCGAAACACAGAAAATCGGGTGTCGATGAGAAACGTGACTGTGGGAACTCAGGCTACACCGTGTCACATCACAGCTCTACAGTTCTAAGGCAGCACAAAGCAGCAAGGCACGCAGCCGCTGGCTCCAGCAGTAAAGCTAGCTCGATGATGACAGCATGGAAGCGTTACCTGGGACTTCACTCTCAGCCGTCCAATACAGCACTGTGAGGAACACAACAGACAGGGTTGGCCTTTCAAGCACAGGCTGCTGCTCTGCGGGACGACTGAATCACCATGCAGAGCAGCAGGACAAACACAATGGCGTTTACAGAGGTGGTGGTTTAGACGTCAAAGCCCTTGATTTTTTCCAGTCCTGCATTTTATGAATATCAATCCAATGTTTACTTTAGAAGTACCATTATCTCAAAGAGTAATAAGCACTAATTCTGTGAAGGCACAGCTCATTATTTCCCAGACAGATGTATGAGAGATGGTTGTTGAGTAGAACTCCAACAAGAGATGTGTCATCTATCAGCGCTGATGACAGAGAGGTCTATCTAATGACCATTAGCCGCTGGCTGACAGCACTGCTGGGAGGGCTACAGCCATACAATCTACACAGCTAAAGCTCCTCTGATGACTGATTAGCTTTGAAAAGTCTATATAAATCTGCAGCTAGTGAGACCTGAGAGAAAAAGGACTGGACACGTCTCTAGAGCAACTTCAAACAACAAGAAACATCATTTTCCAACTGGAACATCAGCAATGGAGTGGACAACATGGATCATCAGTCTCTTTCTCACTTTATAAATTGCTTTTTGCTCTGCTCTTTAAAGTGTGATATTTCCTGTCCGTTGTGATTAAGAGAATGTTTTCTTCCCCCCCCAACCACAAAACATATAAAAGGCACACTGCAATCACACTGATCACAAGTTCATTTCTCGGCACAGGGAAAGACTTGCAAGTAACCCGTTTCCTTACCTTTGGGAATGGCTGGCACAAAACGTTTCTTCCACCACGGCCTGTTGCGATCAGATTTCTCATCGTCGCTGTCTTTTCTGTCCTCAACCTTTAAATGTAAATTAGCACATTATAATCAAACATTAGCAGGTGGTTTATTGAAAGCCGACTATGAAAGCAGCCCAACTACACAACAGCTCGTTACCTCTCCTTTCAGGGAGTCCTTGCTGGGGGATGAGGATGGACCCAAGGCGAAAGCCCCGGCAGGGTCGCGCTCTTCGACTGCTACCCGCCGGTTAAGGCCGGGGTCACTCGTGGGCCGGCGACCTGGGCACACGATGTCAGAGCTGCGGCTGCGGACCAGCCTGTCAGGGAACGAGTGGCGCTGCTTGGTGTGTTCCAGCTCGGACTGGGCCAAGCAGTGGGGTGTGAAAAGAGAGTGGCGAGTCTCCTGCCCCAGGGCACTGGCTTCAGGGATGGGAGGATCGGGAGGGGGGTGAGGGGGCCTGGCATAGTGCACTTTTGGCCTCACTATTGTTCCCGTGGAGGAGCCTGAGGTAATAAGGCAAGGGAGAGAAAGGAAAAAAAAAGCACTGAGAAAATATTCAAAAAGCCCTAGTTTTGATTATATTTTCTTTGAGCTTTAAGTTACCCACTTAACAGCTTACTGCACTCTTTTCTTTCCCTCCGAGTGCATTTGTGGATCTTTATTTATAGCCCTAAATATACTAATAAAACTCAAATCAATTTATGAGGGCAAAAATTGCTGCTCTGTACCATAAAAGCTCACCTGCTTCTAAAGAGTAGTCCCTAAACATAACATTCACGAGAAACAAAAATGTGGGGGGACTGCTAAAGAGAGATGTAGGTGGGAGATGAGCCCTAGGTGTAGGCCACCTGTTCCAAGGGTAGACGCTCTCCTGAAAAGCTTCCAATGGCAGCCTCGTGCCATGAGCACAGTGGGACAAGGGGACAGTGCCAAAGAGCCTGGGGTGAGGTCTCTCAACCTGTCATCCCTTCACCTTGCCCCACAGACACACACACGCGCACACACACACACACACACTTCTCTCAAACATTTCCACCTGCACTACAAACAAAATGCACAGAAGCCAGAACAAAGACTGCTGAGAATAATTTGAGATTCTAAATGATGCCAATGAAGAGATATTTCACTTGCACTTACAGTAATATGTCCAGTAATTGGGGGTTGGAGTAAATTTTGCACAGCTCAAGCTGTTCTGCGATTCCATGACATTATGGCAGGGATTTAATGATACTCATTTTTAGCTCTCATTGGCTGTAGAGCATTCTGGGAGTGCAAATTACCTTCGGCGGTGGAAAGGGGATCAAACATGGCCAGCAAGGAATCAACCTGTGATGGTGGAGATGTCAGATGGTGTGCTCCTGAAAAGAAAAAAAACAACAAAGATATAGAAGACTATTCATTACAGAGCCGCTGAAATTACAATGCACACCAACATTCATTTTTTAAATAGGCCAATTTAATCTCAAGTAGGCCAGCCCAGTACGTCCAATGCCTCCATATTTCAAAAAAGTAAGTGAAATTGGAGCAATATGTCAGCAGTCTACTGCCATCTTACTTCAGTGTGGTATGGCAGGCTACAGGCCGTGACCCAGCCTCTGGCTCGGGTGGAATTGTTAGTTTTATCTCCACTCAACATATCCTAAATGACCTGCAACAAAATGTTCCTGATGTGATAAAGTGAAAATATTAGGGCGCTCCTCTCTGCACTTTCACATGTTGCAAAGCTACAGAGCGGGTTGTATTGGTTGGGCCAGTATATTATGAAGTGCTGGTTTATTCTGTACCGTGGTCTCCAAAGTCGGCCCCTCAGCAAAGAGCATGCAACCCTTCGATATAACCTCAAGTCATATTTACGGTTTTAGGGAGCAAAACTGTGATTTACTTTGGTGACAGCTGTAAAAGTGACAGGGATAGATGGTGACCAGACAGACTCTAGACTGATGGTTTGGCCATCCTAGTGGGGATGTGACACACTCCTACCGTGGCCTGACTCCTCCCCATCTGGACTGGTCACAGAGTCCTTCCCTCCGAAGTCTGAGCTGCACTCTGACCTCAGATCCTCAATCTTGTTGGGGATATCTTCTGACGTTGCACTGATACCTGTGGCACCCCCCACACAAAACAGGTGTTTTGACATTCAGGACAAAAACAACTCAATATCACCTATGAAACAAGGTTTTGGGCAAAACTGCAAGTGCAATGGTTCTAAAACAAAAGAGGATATTTTTCTCTTTAGACTATGCTGTATGGTCTCTCTCAGCCGGGAACCCACTGGGACCTCTAAATTGGTAGCGTAAGCTCCCCGTGGGTTATGGGAAAGACACAGATAAGAGTGATCATCAGACGCATACTATCCATCGGCTGGATCCCGTGGGACGTTTTCCTGTGAGCTGAACCAGGAACATCACCGCTGGCTTCTTAATCTAGGATACTACTTCATGCACGTCAACATAACACGTGCACCTGAGCCCATGGACAAGGCAATGAACATTAACCTCTGCGTCATACAGAAAAATTCACTTGGACCCCACTATGCTGGTAAGGACCCTCCTAACAACATGACCACTCTTTCCACACCAGCAAGGAGAGTGTGAATGGTTTTATCTAACCCGAATTTAGCAACGACATTCCAGTAGAGAAACATAACAAAATGAGGCAAAAACAGAATGAGATCTTTCATAGTAAACAGAAGCCAATAAAGTAGATTTAAGACAAGGTGTTTATACCTGAGACGACACTGAGGCCCGGTGTGCTGGGTCTCGAGCTGACTTCTCTGACCTCTGTGTCATCTGAGGTGCTGCCGACCCCAGAGCAGCTCTCCAGCTCCTGCAGACGCTCCTCCTGCTTCAGGTCTGCGGCTTCTGCACATGAAAAAACAGGGGAAAAAATCTCTCTTATGAAAATGGCCACAAGAATCTGAACTTACTCAAGGAAGATTGCTGTGATGATAGTATTTTGCACTACCTTCTTTTGTACACATGGAAAAAGAAAACAACAAAAAAAAACAAATAAAGCATACATGATCATGTCTTATAACTGCCAATCCAAACAATAAAGCTAGTATAGCCAATTCTGTGGCTACCCAACGGAGCAGTTGGGTCGAACCCTGAGGCTCCACACTACTAGCGGTACTCATTTGCATGCTCGTTAGTAATAATGTGTTGTTGAAGTGCTCTTCGGAGTGTAGTTTTCTGCTGCCTAGCCATGAAACAAGCGCTCTACTTGAAGCACGCCTCCGATCACGCCATTACAGAGAACAACAGGGGCGGCAAACGGAACCAAAAAAAAAAAAAAAAGCAATCAAGGCACTCATGCATGTCATTTCTGCACAGCACATATTGAAATGGTGTACTACTTCAATTAACATAAGGCCCAAGCTTTTTGAAGAAACACTGTTAATAAAGCTCTCGACTGATTTTCACAAAACGCTGGTTTTCAATAGAGGGACTCAAGCACGTAATCTCCCATTAACAAAAGGTTTGGTCTAAATGTTCAATTTGCAAGAACGGACTAAATATAATCTGCAACTCGTAATAATGCATTTGCCTTGCAAAGACACCGTAACAATGTTAATGATGCTTTGACTGATTAGTGACACACAAACACACAACAAAAATGCACAAACCAGTTTCAGAGCAGTATCGTGCAAGTCGGAGCCAGATAAAGAACTGACACCATGTAAGCTGACTGAGGACAGCTGCTGTCCTTGCGCTTCCCTCCCCACTGCTCAACCACAGGTGCAAACACACCTGGTGGTCCCTCTAAGGAAACCCTAAGCTGCCTTTTACTGGCACTGGCAGATCTGCCCTGAAAGACAAGCAAGTGCATACAAATATGATGACAGATGCACGTGCACATTTTTTGGTATGAATGCAGTGCAACCACACCTGGTGTCCCTTCCCCCCACCCTTCCTTACTATATGGAAGAAACAAATATACTGCATGCATAAATAAGCACACATTTGTGAATGCAAACGCACACCTGAGACCTATAAGACAATACCCAATGAGGATGAGTGTGAAAACAAAAGGACACTGGAACAGCAGAATAAACCCTGGCTTCCCCCACCTGAGTCACTAGGCAGGACCTCTACACTCCAGGCCTCGCTTGTGGTCTCTGAGATGGTGGAACCATAGGGGTCCAGCAGAACTGAACCCGTGCCAGGAAGACACAGCAAGCTGCCGAGCATATTTTCCGCAGCTGCCCCTGAGAACAGAGAAAGAGAAAAAGACAAAGAGTTAACCCCTTCGGGAGTGGGAAAGTGTATTTGGCATGATGAATGACTTACTTGTCAGTGCTATTAAGTCGACGAGTTCATGAAATAATTGTATCTATATTCACTCCATGACAGTTCGTTATGGAGAGAAATTTGCCTCAAAAGGGTTGCAGAGGATATGATCGATATGATACAATATGATCCACAAGCATATACTGAGATTTGCAAATGTGTGCAGTGATTTGTGTGTAACTTAAAGCCCAGATGTCCCAGTTTTACACTGGAACTGAACGCAGCTTACATTTGTGGAATTGTGCGAAAATGGTCGCGTTAAATTTGTCTCAAAGCCCCACGTCGGCATGCGATGTGACGTGATCTGTGCGTACGAGGCAATTCGTCCACATGTATTAAAGGTTATGTGAGCGAGCGAGAGAGAAGTGTGTAGTTTTAGACATGTGTACGCACAAAAATGCTTATAAAAGGTAAAATTATCAGATTCGTGAACGGAACTTAATAAATTGTGTGGAAATGATCAGTATGTATTCAGATCGCTTTATCCTTGTGGATCATATCGTATGCATCTGCAGCGCTTTTGAGGCAAATTTCTCTCCGTCGTTAATGTACTGATTTGATGTGTAAACATTCAATAAAAATAAATAAACAAATCTTCAGGTCTGACTTTCAAACAACAGCAAAAAGGCCAGAGATAAGCAAAAATACTAGATAAACCACTCACTCGCAGAAGGGGGTTCAGAAGCAGTGAGCTTTGCACACAGAGAGGTCACATGCATTCCATGCTGGGACCCACAGGCACCTGCACCACTCTGCCAAAGGTCAGGGGTTAATAGTAATATCTCACCCAGCCCTGGCCTCTGGGGCCATGACTTTGAGCAGTTGATTAAGCCTAGCATTATTCACAACCAAATTACTGCTTTGTCTACACTCCTGCAAACTCCTCAGCACAGCTTCCCCCTCCATCTCCGCTTGAGAAGCCGTGGCTTAACAAGGCGGAAGAATGCAGAGGCGAGGGAAAAGAGCTAGCAGGTGTGAGTGGGAGTGGGCGTCCAAGGCTCATGACCAGAAAGTCAACCTGTGGTAGCTGTGCCCCTGGTACGAAATGCTTCCACTTCGTGGCACACGCGTGGCATGAGCTTACATGCGTGCCAGCACCCAGGCAACAGTGTGTGCTGCTGTTGGCGGGGGCAGGGCTCTCATTGGCAGTGGGAGAGCTCTACCCCGCTGTCCGTGTTTACAGTCTTCAAGGTAGGGGCGCAGAGTACTTGTCTTTCAGGTGGATGATTAAATGAGTGGCACAACAAGAAGTGAAACAATTAGAATTTCTGCCTCATTATCATGGTAATCTTATCAGTGGGATAATGAGGTATTAATGGATATTTAATGTGCATCTCATAACCCAATCCCTTGGAGAAAACACATAAGGAAATCGCTGTAAATTCACTTAATGATGGAAAAGTCCCCCAACGCCATATTCCGAAGAATGAAAAATGGTGGATGCAAATGAGAAGGAACCAAGGTCAATAAGACTGCAGGGACTGAGTGAATGTCAGAGACAGAGAGAAAGAGAGCGAGAGAAATGGGCAGGGGAAGGATGTGAACAGAAAAGACCGAGAGAAAGAAGACAGGAAGATGAGGGGCTGAATAGGAAGAAGACTCAAATATTATCTCCACAGCTGGTTTAAAATTACATTAACCTGATTTTTTTTGCCCAACCCATCTTTCTCTGTCACACTTTTGGCTCAACAAAGTGCAGAAACTGAATCATCCTACGTATTAGCATACTATAATAACACATGTACTTATCAACCACTGTTTTTGTATTAACTTCATCTTCATTTATTTTTTACTTCCTTCTCCCTGCCAGGCAAAGAATTAAAGGATAACAGCACAATCAATAAAATCCATGAGTTGGTTGCAGTACAGTGAAAGAATATCATGCTCTATATCAATATCCTATATTTTAATATAGATTCAGAATAAAGGATTATCAACACCAACTATTATTTAGCCGTTTCCATAAATCTGTAAATCTGAAACACAAAAAGATCAAATTCCTTTCCTTTAGTTTAAAAACAGTTCTCACTGGGGACCTATATTTCCACCCTTCAGTATATTTGACTAACAAAATAATTATTTATGGCTCTTACAGACTAAAATGAGCAATATCTTTGCAGAAACTGAACTGACTAAAATATTTTTTCTATTTGATGCTATATCACCCAAACCCACAAAGTGATGACATGTCCCTGAATCAACTTCATAAACAAAGTCCCTGTGGTAAGCAATTCATGACTGGTTCTGATAAAATATGCAGTGATCGCATGGGATCTGTATGCCCGTTCATTTGCCTACTGATCAATGAATGTCTACAAATACGCGACCCAAATCGTCGACCCACCTGCTATTTCTTGTAGCCGATCTTCGTCCATATTGGGGTCAAAGTCACTGCCGAGCACGTCGGTGCTCCAGGTTTCGCTGACCGTCTCGGAGATGTCCCGGTCATCTGTCAGACCCATCATGTCTCTGATTTCAAATTTGCGTAGTTTGTCATCGAGGTTGTCCTGTGTCGTGGCTGAAATCAAGATAAGGTGCTGTCAGACGCTTTGTCTGTTTATAGATGACTGCTGTATCTAAAATCCTCTAAACCTCTACAACTAAACTATACATTCAGAAACACGCATGCATACCCTGTTCATGCTCCAAAAGCTGCAGGGCCTCTACCCCGTTGCTCCCTGACGGGCCAGCTCCCAGCTCAGAAACAGACTCTCCCTCCAGGTCCAGAGATGACACAGAATTAGAACGATTTGAAGGGCCTAAAGTTAAGAATAAATACATACATTTTAGAAAGTGAAGACATGCAAGGTCAACAGGTCACTCAGTCAGCAGTTCAGTAAACTAAAGTACAGCATATTTTAGCCCAGACCACTTATGTTGTTTTGCTACAGTATACATTTTTTTAACCTGGGGAAAGGTGCTTTTCTCCAAATCTAAACATGAAACTCTCATGAAAATCTCTTTCAGAAATCCTTCATATTTTAAAATTTAGAAGGAAAACATAGCTACAACATATGTCACGTCATGGCATTCCAGACTGACCCTCTGAGATTCCTTCCAAGTTGTCACTGCACAGAGAGAAGCGCAATGTTTTGTCTGGTTTTCCATGCAGCTTAGTGTCATCAGCATGGCCATCCACCTGGGCCCCATCAGCCATCTGATTCAAAACCTAGAGGGTAGCATATGCAACAATATTACTTAAGATCAGCTGTAAACTTGGGCTAATACTGCTCTTTTTTCCTAGAGGTATTCTGAGTAAAAGCAGAAGGTCATATTTAGATAAGGGAGTTTGTTTTCTGTGAGATCTGTGGTATCTTGCGTAACACTGCAAGAACACAAAAGTAACAGGAAACTGGAAGAAACATTCTCTAGGTAACCATACTTCCCTTTACTGACAGGAAAAAAATATATATTCAACTGAATTTATTGCATCAAGTCACATTACCTCATTCTCTGACATCATCCCAGGGACAGTCTGAGGACCAGTTCCCAATGAAATTACCAGCACCTCCTCTGGTACCAGCTCCTGTAGGGACTCTTGGGAGCTGGCCTCTGCCTCCCCCTCCTGGGCTATGTTGGAACGGCTCCGGCTTCGAGCAGATGCTGGTTGGTGGGTTGAAGGAAACGGAACTGTGTTATTTTTACCTTTTTTTCCCCTTTTATAGTCACAAATAAGGAATCTGTTTTTAAACAAAAACAACATCAACCAAAGAGCATGTGTGAAAATGAACAGCAGCAGGCAGGAGCTGGAAAGCAGACTCAGAGTTCTATGTAAGCTGAGCTCAGCGTCATAGTCATCTGCAGGTAGCTACACACCCGTGTGACATATAAGATTAGTTTATCTCACGTGTGACAGTAATTTGCTACAAAAAACAAGGTTAGTGCTGATTATGTATGAAGTTATCCTTTACAAATCAGAAATATTACTTTAATATATTCAGCAGTTTACTGATTAAGATGTTAAGATACGGACAGATGTGAGTTTTATATGAAGGCTTAGCTCATCATGCCACTCCAAAAAATAAAAAATACTGTGGTACTGTTTAATTATGTCGACAGCTCTACTGCTAAGAGAGTGTGGCACAAACTTGTTACACAACAATCTTATTCAGACATGTCGAAGAAAAACATTTCAAGAACTTCCTGACAGTGTATCTTTTGCTGATGGCTCACATGTTAATAAATGGTGTGTCCGATTATGTGCAAGGGTGTAAATAATTTAAGGAGGTCGTATCTGCCGATAGTGCAAGTTAAAGAATTGCACCATTGAGCCCATAATTCGCTGTTTCACATTACTTTAGAGTTGACAGCTATTTTATATTTGTATCATTTCTCATTCTGCCACAGGTTCATAACAGAGTGGCGGCAGTATTTTGTAATTAATGTGGCATCGTTCACGTCCCGTTGTTGATCCATGACTTTAGTTCATAGACTCTGTGGCTATTTTTATGTCTTACTATAGTTCAAAATTTTGGTAAGAAGGATGAAGAAAGCCATGCTTTGTGATGTGGCTAACTTGAAACTGGCATGTCGAGATCACATAAGCATGCAGTGTTTCTCGGTGTTATCGTTCATCGTTCTTAAAAGCTTCAGCCTCCAAGACAGGTCTTTGCAAACTGATGGTTGAAGTCATGATGGTTATGTAAATCTTTTATATGCAGATACCGACATTCATTCTCATCAGCATGACTTTGAGAGTCATGAAGATCTGGTTTTTATGGTCTCTACAAGTACAGCAGAGTCTACAACCTGCCCCAAAGGCCACGCTTCACAAGCTGGTATAATAGGTTCGCCGCCGCCTTTTTGTTTATTCAATTAGAGCTACTCTGCTCACACACATCCACCCAAGTTGTTAGACTCATATTGTCCAGTTGGAAAAAATCGTCCAACCATCAGCTTATTAACATGCAACAATCTCCAAAACTAACAAACTCACTGTTTTAATTTAAAATTACCAACACTGAAACACAGTGCACTATGTATATTCAAATACCAAATTACCTGCTTTTCACGGTTTAAAAATAGCAGGCCGAATGCACTGTAGCACAGAGCAGCACTTGATATACACACGTAAAAAGAAAACGAAGGGTCTAACATATTTTACCTGCTTTTTAGTTTTTAGTAACTATAACGTCATGCATATATTCTTTAGTTCATGCACTGGAAACGAGCACAGGCCTTAAAATAGATTTAAGATTCTACAGTAACTATTGACACCTGATATTCCATCTCAATGGAATTTTCCAAACAACATTACACACAAACGAAAGATATTAGGCCATATGGCATTCACCCTGGATTGCATTTGTCTTTGCAAAACAAGTGTTTTTATCAATAATTCTCCCATAAAAGCAAAATCAAATTGAAACAGGAGAAACAAATGCTGGCAAAAGTTTCAAGGAGCCAATATAATCAAGCTAAGCCCTAATTAATACAATTAATTTCACCTGTGTGAGAAACCAACTATGGCATCAAAGTATGAGATTATAAGAAGACATTGTAATTAAGGGTGTGCGTGACTAGATAGCTAATCATTACTATTATCATGAGTCAGTACCAGACATACTAGTCGTTTAATTGTTAACAGTTCAACTGATGCTCAATACATTGTGGCCTAAATGTTATGCAGCCATCTTCCACCAGGGGGAGCTGCAATCCTGACATTGTCATAGAGGTTCTCACCACCCGGATAAGAGGAAGAAAATAAATAGATGATTTATTCTTGGTATTTTAGATTTTAACCTTTTTTCAGATGGTTGTCACAAATTATAGAATAATGCATGATAATACATGATGTGAGGTACCACACTTGAGTCATTGTTGAAGAATGTGATTAAACTCAAATGTCTTTCTTAGACACTTTTTGGCACTGTCCATTAAACGGTCTTCAAATTTAACTTGATATCTGAGTGTTTCTAAGTTATACTGGTCGGTTAGCCTAATTTTATTTGTTATTTAGCCGACTATGAAATTCGTCACCATGACCATCCTTAACTGTAATAGTTTCTTCTTTAGCTTAGTCCAGCTGAGGTATAAACCAGAAGGGAAAAAGGTGAAAGATAGATTTTCCCCACTCTACCTGTTAATGAATAGCCATATTCCGCTGATTAAGGAAGCAAAGAAACAGGGGGGGAAGAAAACAAAAATAAAAAACGTATAAAACAAAATGAGTGGAATAACATCTTAGCTCTAATAATCAGCCAAAGCACTGTGAAGGGCAAAGCAGGCATGTTGAGAGCACAACAACAACAGCAATGCTAGGTAACAAGTTGTGCGGCAGCGTGGTTTCTGTGCAGCTTGGAGCGTGAACCAACGTCTTATGAGTGTCATCTAACATAAAGCTGAGAGAAGCCACAGATATGAGGGTTAGGTTCTCGTCCACTAACACGACTGACAGGCTACCCACCAAAAGGGGTTACTAATGGAATGTGTGCAGACAGGGTGGTGGTTGTGGGGTCCCAGGATGTTATAGCAGCTAAGTGTTGTCCTGGTCATTCATTGGCAGCACAGGAGGAAAGGAAAAGGACAAGGTAGGGAGTTGGAGACAGAATACAAAGTATCTGAGAATTCAAAGTAGTCCAAGTAGTCAAGATTGAGTAAATAAATGCACAAGTGATTCATTTCTAATTAAGGCGAGTTGCTACAGAATCATTTGTCTTGAAAATGGTAATGAAGGTAATCTATGCATCTTTTCCATCCATTCCAATTAAAATTAGTTCATTTATATTTGGTAATTTAATTGGTTGTCATTTCTCTAATAGAGCCTCAATCCAGGCCATACTAATTATCTTTATAACAAGCTAAGAAGTAGCTCATTAGCTTCTCATAAAATACAGGCTTTCACTAGCTATCACCGTTCAACTCTAATTGTTTACTTTGCCCCTCATTAGACAAACTCTAGACTTATATCTTCTAGTCCTTGTATCAAATTGTGATGTTTTATCAAGCCAAAAGTTTTTTAAGATCATGTACACCAGTGCATACAGTCTTAATAACCAGAGTCACAGAAGGACAGGTGCTGTGGAGAAAGCTACCTATAGGAAGTCTGTTCTTCTTGTTGGCAGGAGTAGTAGCTGGAGAGAGCTGAGGGGTGTTGGATGGAGTGAGCTCCAGGCTGTTGCTCTTAACAGTCCGAGACTGAGGCACATTGGCCAGCAGGGTCTCCAATGCCATGTGCTCCTCCTCTCTAAGGTGGTCCCCTGCCATCAAGCCTCGAACAAACTCCACCTAGAGTTGCAAGGAAAACAGTCTCGAGTTACCAGGACTTCTTTATAGGTAATATGTAAGACATGATTTGATCCTTAGCCACAATTACAGGCCATGGAAAAGGACTACACCGTTTTCATGTGTTCGTGGAACGTACTGAGTAATAACTGGAAGTGCAGACTGGAATACGTTACTTAAATTCTGTACTAATGACTTCTTCAGAAGCTACTTTGAGCCAACTGTCCCAATTAAACAGACAAAATTAGAAGTGCAGAGAGGTGCCCCTCAGTATATATTTAAGTACAGGCATATAAAATCTGATTTTGGACTAAGAATGCACTTCTCCAGATAAGGTTTTTCATAAGACATTCAAAGAAGCAATGATGCACAAAGCTGGAAAAGCCCACAAAAGCATGTTAAGAGCTTCATTAACTCACAGAAAGACAAATTATCTAATAAACAGAGAAACTTAAAAACTGGCACTAAGCTTCTTGATACCACTAAAGCTTGATTTAGATTTCTGCAGGGAAATTTACTTTAGAATTTAAAAGTTACTAATATAAGCTACTCCGTTTCCAGCTTTGAGTAATTGCTCAGCTTTGCTCAAAGAACCAATGTTTGTGTATGAATAGTTTAGACAGATTGTATTTATTTATAAGCCTCCGATCAAGATCAGAGCACATTATATCTATCAAAAATGAAGTCCTCACAGTCCTTAGAACCTGAAGTGTAAGCAGGAAGTAGAATGTAGCATTTTCCAAGATCATCCGATTGATCTTAAAGGCGAATTTGGATTTGTCAAAGTTCTTTGGAAACCTAAACTGGTTCCCAGTGTGGAGTTACACACGGCTTCAGTTCATCTACAAAGTTATTTTTGCAGTGATTGGAGTAAATGACCGCATCTAGCTTTCATACTAAAAGGAATTTGATCTGTTTTATGATCTTGAATAAACATCCATGTATTAATGCATATCCCATCAAGTCAGACAGAGCTATATGTAGGATACTTAGAACAATTTCTCTAATACATTAATTAGAGTCATCTCATCCTGCTATTGGCTTTCAAGTACCTTCGAGTGGCTCAATAGAGTAGCTAAATTTTCGAAATTTGATAACATACCAACGATTAACCTGCAAGTACTTTGTTTTTGTCAAAACACATAACAGGGACATATACTGTAACTGTAAAACAGCCTACCAGAGAAAGCAGCTGATTATGAGTAACATAGACTGCAGTCCTACTGAGGCCTTCTAGAAGATTCATTGAGGACATGGGTGGGGTTTCAACTGCTCTTCCGCCAATCACCACATCCAGAAAAGCAGCAACACAACTCTGCCAAACAGAGACCCAGAAAACACATCTTAGTACATAAGGCCCCTCATTTTTTAACCCCAAAAACCCAAACAAAAAACACATTACTCTGTTTACAGAAACAGACCTACCTTATCAAACTTGGACAAACTGCTTTTCCGCCTTGGGTCTGCATCATCGTCGGCCATTGCCAACTGCTGCAAAAGTTGCCCCACCTGTATGGCAAAACAAAAACATTGTAAACCCATCCACAACAGAATGGCCGTGTATATGACATTACAAAGAGAAAACGTGCTGCGCCACTTGCCTGCATTAAATTGAAGCGAGCCACTTCATTGATCGGTGCGTCTGAGATAATGCCATACTGCTCTGGGTTAACTATAGCTGGACAAATGAAGCAGGTCAGCAGCAGATCTGTACACATGGTGCGCACCTCTCCCACCTCAAGACGCTCTACGCATGACAAAGTCTTGTACATCTGGGACACGATCCAGCGCAGGCTGTGAGGAAAGCAGTAGGTGTTCTGCTTCAAGTAACCGATAAACTTGTTGACCAGAGCGACCAGCTTGGCTTCGTTCGCTTCGACAGCTGCCTGCACCCTCTGCTTGTAGCCCTCAGAGCCTTTCTCTCCGTAGCGCTCTTGCTGGGCCGGAGTGAGGCGCTCCGTCACTTTGGCTGGGTCGGTTTCCAGGTGGTCCTCATCTTCAACCAGAAGCTGCATAATAGGTTCGTGTAGGGTGGCAGTGAGGAAGAGCTTGGCGGAATAAAGGCCCTCGGAGAAGAGCTTGAACAGTATGCTGAAGGCACAGGTTCCCCGTCGGAGTAAACGACGAGGGTTGTCACTCTCCTTCAGCTCAAACTCTATCAAGTACCGCAACACCTGGTAGTTGGAAAGAAAGATGGATGAACCAGACGAAAACCTCTTATCTCACTGAAAACCTATGAAACTGTTACTAATGTGTAACAGCAGAAGCAGGTGGGATCACTGACCTGTAGTAAGTAGCTCTCATCCTCCTGCATGATACAGTTGCCATAAAGTGAGGTGAAGACTGTATATATGGCACCTTGAGTGTGCTCCTGGATCAGCCTCTCTCCTGCCACCAAGCAGGACGCAACCAGCCGGGGATTATCCCTCAACCTGGCCAAGAACTCTCCATAGATTGTTTCATGAAAGCCCAGCGTCTTGTAGCCATCAATAAACTGTGTATCTTCCAACATTTTGGCATGTTGGCAGCATTCAGCCGGAGAGGCCTCAGCACTGTGGAACAGAGTTGTGTCATTACCACATTTTATAGAATTCCTTCCACCAACAGCAGTTTTAATCTTTCCATTTTTTCCTCCCTAAAAAGACCAAACTCAACTAAAAGTTTAGAATTGCACTAAAATGTTTGCATCTAGCTCCGTTTTACTTACCAATCTGGCTAAAATGTCTTTCTGCAAACCAAGTCAAATCTTGGAAATGCCCAACTTTCCTTAACTCTCCCCCAAATAAATTGTAATTTTTACATTGCTCTCTGCGTATAGGTTAAAAATACAAAATATTCTGGACTTTTCTCTTATTCGCCAACAATACAGTGAATCGTGACAGTAGATCTAACCTAGTGAGAATGAGACGATCGAGGTTGATGCGCTGCTGCTTTGCGATCCATGCAGCGCGGTACAGCCTCTCAGCTGTCTTCAGCACATCACTGTTGAGCCTCTGGATCAGCTGCTTCTCTGACGCCACATACAGCCGCTCCTGCTTCAGGTGGTGGGCCAGAGTGTGGATATCTGGCTTCACCATCTTCAACGGCTCACTCAGGCAGAGAGGCAAATGACTGGAGCATAAAAGAGACAAGATCCAATGGAAACAACGTAAATCGGTATAGTATGTGGAACTAAAACTAAATAGACATTTAAAAAAAAAAACAACAAAAACATCAACAAGAGAAAGGTTTCTATCAGGGGAACTGCACCGATTTCACACACAGAAGTTTCTGATATTTCAGTCACAGTTGTGTCACAAGGGCACATTGGTAGGAGGAAGTGAGAACTCACCAGGCAGGGACAATAAAATGATGCTATTGGTTTTATTAAATACTGTTTGCCACACATGTTACATTTTATTCAGTTTCCTGTAAGTCTCAACTTTGTGAAAGTGAAGGATTAAATTCCTGGAAAAACTATAAAGTGCTGAAACTGAAAGGATTTACCTTTTCCTTTTTTTTAATGTTTGTTTTGTTTTTTTAAACAAACAAAATGGAGAAACTGTCTTTTAGTCACTTTTTGGGCAGTTATTGTAACGTTCTACCACAGGCAACCGTGCTGTTGAAGGGTCAAGTATATGTATGAAATGAAGTATATGTAGAGAGTAGTATTCTAATGGTTTGCAATTGTTCTATAGCAGATCATTTTCTCTCTAAAAAAATTGGCTTAATATGGGGTATGATCAAAAAGTTCTGGGAATCGGCCCCCCGAGAAGAAGAAAAACAACACTTTAAATTTGGCTGCCCTCCACTTTAGGATCCTCTTCTTGTATTGAGTATTGAGGTCCAAATTTCAATGCATGGTGTGCCAGTACACAATGGCTATGACCAGAGACCCAGTTCACAACACCAGTGATGAACCTCCACTCAAATTTGGGTTATTTTGAAATAAGTTTATGTTTGACCTCTGTGTATTTTGAGATCCTTGGTTAAATAATTGCAGAGTACACAGTACAGGTAGCCCTAACAGAACGTTCAACAGTCCTAAAAGTGGTCCAAAGATACACAAGGGGTTGACCTTGAAGGAGAAAATTTTAACTCTGTTTCTTTTTTCCCCTCATGGGCAGATTCCCAGAAAATTAAGATCACACCACATACTACATTGTTCATGATGGTTACATCATACAAGGAAAATGATCATTTGCATTCAGTGTGTTTTGCAGACTGGCCCAGTGACAACTGCAAAAGCAGGCTTTGTCACAAGCTCTGGGACGCGCTACTGAGCAGAAAATGCAAATCATTCTTCCTTTGCCACTCATACACAGCCAAAACACATAATCCAAGCAGAATGCGTGAAATTTGAATGATTTCTTCCTTAATTCTATCTACAAAAGCCTCTTTGTGTGTGGTTGCAAACATTTAAAAAAACGATTAAAATAAGGAGTTTAGGCACTGGGAGGAGAAGAAGAATAAGACTAATGGAGAAAACTGCCTTAAAAGCAGGAATGACTGCAGCGCAGCGTCACTGCTCGGAAGATAACAGACAACTACAACATTAGAGCTGATACACCAGGCAAATCAAATTGGTTATGCAGACATAATGATTGGCTTTACATTGAATTCCCATGGCAAAGAACAAACAGCGATTCTTTTACTTCACTATTCATCATTTTTATGTTTACATTTTTCATTAAAAGCAGCATTATAACATTATGTGACTATATATAGTCAAATGGTAAAAATGGCTGATCAGAAACACCAAAGAAATGAATAAAGTAGTGGTGTCAGCGTCGTTAAAATGACGTTAACGTCATAACCGCATTAATGCGGCAAATCTCCGTTAGCGAGTTAACGTGGATCGCCCCGTGCGTGGGGCTGCATGTTAGCGCGGGTAGCTCGTTAATGCGTTATTGCCGTGCAGCCCCACGCACAGGGCGATCCACGTTAACTCGCTAACGGAGATTTGCCGCATTAATGCGGTTATGACGTCATTTTAACGAGATTAACACTGACAGCACTAGAATAAAGACATTTATTATTATTATTCTTTGCAAGCAACATATTTTGTGTATAAGAAGTACTAATCAATTGTAAGCTCTATTATTATAACTGCTTGATGAACACTTATTTACAGACATGCATGCCATTAGATTCCAGTCACCCCAGCGCGTCACTGTACTAAAAATTGTTTAGCATAATGTAGTTACAAACAACATACATGTAACGTAGACATAATGTCAACAACGCGTGTCTGCATAACCTAGATGTGATGTTGTTGTTCGTTTTGAAACCAGCTTTACACATCTAAAAAAATGAAATAAAATAAATTCCCCACTCGCCCTGCAGGCGATCTCGATCCCTTCAAGCTTGGGCCCTCTAACAGATGCCTAGGACTGTGCTCTTTGGACAGAGATCTCAGATGTTGTTCCAGGGATGACACTCCCCCAGTGTGGAGGTCACTGCCCTGAGTGCTCCAATTACCATAGCGACTACTGTTGCCTTCCCCCTCCACAGCTTCCCGAGCTCTTCTCTCAGCCCTTGGTACTTTTCCAGCTTCTCGTGTTCCTTCCTCCTGATGTCGCTATCACTTGGTATAGCTACATCTATCACTAGGGGTGTTTTCCTCTGCTTGTCCACCACTCCTATGTCTTGTTAGTTAGCCATCACCAGTTTGTCTGTATATAAAAGTCCTACAGGATCTTAGCTTGGCAATTCCTGAGGAGTCAGCTGAATGTGAAGAACAAGATCTGGGCAATCAACATGCCTGTGATCAGATACCCCACTGTGATGATAAGCTGGCCAAAGGAGGAGATAGAAGCTACTAGGGGTGGGCGGTATAAACGGTATACGGTAGAAACGATATAAATTTGGCCAACGGTAGAGATTTTGACTATACCGCTCTACCGCGATAGAGCATGTTGATGGTGTCATCAAGCTGCACCTGTTTTGGTCGAAAGCATTACAGCGGCTGCAAACAACATCATCTGCAAATTATGCCGGGCGACAGTAATAGCAAAGAGACGAAGCACTTTTGGAATATGGGGAAAACCAAAATCTGCGTTTCCTCCACTTCCGTACCATTGATTCATTAATGCTGAATTCTCTCGCAGCTGCTCTATTCCCATGTTGTTGCAGTATATTAATGACCAACCTCGTATTGTGGATGGATTATCTCAGTTGTTCTCCTGACTGAAGTTTGGTCCCTTTATAGCATCCTGCCATGCAATTGCATTTGTCCCTAACCACCAGAAACCTTCACGTTAACTTTTATCTAGTGGAAAAAAGTTAGCGTTCATCCTTCAGCTTCACTGTGCTAATGTTATGCTAACGTAACTGTTTTGCTAGCGATCATGTAGGACATCATTATATACCAGCTAGCCCAACTTCAGTAACCCTACAAAAGTCACTGCTGTTTAGTTTTCTGTCTTCATTTATGTTGGAAGTGATAGCAGAGCTGTACGTTTTAATTTTTGATATAGCAAGTCAGAACATTAAGTGGAAACTAGCGAGCTAACTTCCTGCTAACTTCTAACTCCGTTGAATTTAATAGATTCTGTTTTCATGATGCCTGGATGTTAAACTTAATTTTTACACCTGGTAGAGCAGCAACGCTGATCATTTTATTAAAGATGAAAGAATTTAGACAGCTTTTAACTCTCAGTGATGCCACATAGGGCTGTGCGATTTGACCAAAATCTCATATCCCGAAAAAAGAATTCTATCGTCCCGATAGCGATATAAATCACAAAAATGTAACATGTTCTGTAAATTCTGTGAATCTCAGGCAGCTCGACTTGCATGAAGTGTTTCCAGCTGCGCGTCATGTAGCTGGAGTCGAGTCGATGCATGAAACGATACATTTTTAGACATAAGTTGTAACAGCCTCAGTTTTCTTTATGAATATTTATTACACAGCATGCTGTGGGGAAACGCCTGTTCTAACGTTTGAGTCCAAGGTCTATTTTTTAGCACCTGGCGGCTCTTTTTTACTTCTCATCCATAAATAATCTGCTCTTTCACGTGATTCAGTTTATTTTGAAAAGTCTCAACAGGATCTTGAGCTTTATTGTGAAAGGTTTATGTGGAACATAAACAAGCGGACACGTTGTTGCTAACCATAACGCATAAAAACAGGCGCTTGTCCGTCCGTAGTGTGGTTATATTAAATATAAGAGAAATAGAGAACTTTAAGAAATTAATATAGCCACTACAGTGTCCATCAAAACGATGAAAAAATATTGCCATAAACAGTTTATTTTAAATGAAACGATAGACGTTTTTATATCGTCATCCGATATATATCGTTATATCGAATAGGGCTGGGCTATATCATACCGTTCACGGTAATACCGGTGTAATTTTGGGCAAAGATAGGAAAATGAAATATCGCGATAGAATATGGGTAAAATGCGCATGCGCAGTGCCTTTGTTTACATACGCACATGGCGGCGACGCAGAATGAGAAGAGCGAAAGTGGATCGTTAAATGAAACGGATGAACCAGAATTGGTTTGTAAAAATGCTGCAACTCCAGTGGTGTGGAACTGGTTTAGCTTTTGTCCGTCAGATATACAATCAAAGCACTATTTTTGGTAGCGCATGCTAGCGGGCCGTCGTTATTATCGTGTTGTTTGGAAAATACGGCATACTTAAAATCAATCCTTTGATTTTTCTGAAAATCGACAGTGCCCCTTATAATCCCGTGTGCCTTTTGACCTCGAAACGATTTTATGTCGTACACGGCACTAAAAATATCTGTCACATGTTTTAGTACGACTTTGCTAAGCTACGAAGCTGCACAGCTTGATGGATTGTCGGAGCATTACGGCTATCGTAGGCAGGCGCCACATGGAGTGATACGTATTGTGCTTCAACATAATATTACCATATTGTGTGTGTATAACCTCTTTTTAAGTTTTGTGAATATTATACATGGTTATGCTGAGGATATGTCGGCCAATTTCCACTGGAAATGCCTTTTGGTTAAATTGTCAGCAAGGAATTTGCACTATTACATTTTTATATAACTTTAATGTACATAAAAAACAGCTGCTTGTTTAAGTGAAAAGACATTGATAGGGTTTTTTGCACTAATAAAGTTGTGGAGTTGTAAAGCATTTTGTCTAGTGTCAATTATATCGTCAGTTATATCGTTATCGCAAATTTTCAAATGTATATTGTGATAAATATTTTTGGTCATATCACCCTGCTCTAATATCGAACAGCCCTAATGCCACAGTGTTCGTTTGACTGTGGGACCTGAAGCAGACGGAGTTTTGGACCCAGATTACTTCGCAAGCAGCCGTAATGTTCCGGCAATCCATCAAGCGGTGCGCCTTCATAGCTTACCAAAGTCGTACTAAAACATTTTTTGACAGATTTTTGCGTGCCGTGTATCACATAAAATCGGTTTCAGGTCAGTAAGCACAACCAGAATTCATACATAAGGCACACTGTTGATTTTTGAGAAAAATTAAAGGATTTTAAGTGTGCCTTATAGTGTGTAAAATACGTTATACAGAAGAAAAGAATATATCGCGATATATATCGTTACCACACATGCTTCTAATTATACCGTGATATGGATATAGGCCATATCGCCCAGCCCTTGAAGCTACTGACATCAACACAAGCTCCTTACAATGCATGGAGGGTTTCACCCCAAGTCTGCCAGCCTGAGTCTGCACATTAAGCAGGAGGAAGAAGACCAAGGAGTAGTCACTGTCAGTACCAATCTCTACTTTCAATCATCTCTCTATTTTCTCTATTAATTAACAAATTGTGTTATTTATAAAATGTCAAATATTAATGATCAATGTGAACTAAGGCTTCAGATGTTGTGCTTATCAACATAAAGGCTAAAAAAAACAACAACAACAGAAAAACCCACATCAGTCAGCCGTTAAGCTTTGGAAATGACCAAAATGATTAACCAATGATTAGTAAAAAAGGTGCCAATCATTTCCAAACTTTACCATAGTCCAGTGGTTACAGAAAGGCTTATCCATTTTGTGATGTTGAATTTTCCCGTTCCACTACTGATGATACTAATACATTGGAACAACAAATCCCTGGTTGGGTCTTTATTGTATTGTAAACTGCTCTAGATTTTGGACCTTTGTAAATTAACAGATCAGAATAATAAAGACAAAAAAGTCATTTTCTCTCAGTTCAAAAGTCATTTCAGATCTGAACGTAAGTCACTGACAGGTAATTCCCATATGGAAAAGATATATATAAATCTTATAAAGTTTTTATCTGTCTTGTATGAAACTTGTATGAAAAGCATACAAGAGTGAAAACACATATAAGATCCCTTGAAAAATTATATAATGAAACTTGTATGTTTTGTATACTTACTAAAAACATATATGATTTACTCATGAAAGTGGCCACTTTCATGAGTAAATCATGTAAGCCTTATATGATTTATATATGATTTACTCATGAAAGTGGCCACTTTCATGAGTAAATCATATATGTTTTTACTATTTCTTTTCCATATGGGATTGGCTTACAAGCACACTTATGGCGCACTTCCACTGAGCCGCTCATCTTCTTGAATAAGCACATTCCTCACATATTTGGACAGAAGTGAAAAAGCAACTAGGCTTTTAAGTGTCTAGCAGAGAGGTTTACTGCCATTTGCCACAGCCTCATGTGCATGCGAGCGTCAATACAATCCACAGAGTAGAGCTACCTGGTGAGTCAGTCATGGAGAGCACAGAGGAACTCTAAAGCAGAAGAGAAACCAAACAACAGACACTGAGGGAAGGCATAATCTTCAACTCTGTAAGCTGCATGTGAGAATAAAAGTCGTGGCAGGACAGCCACTGAAATCTGTTAACATGAGTCACGAGAGGACCGAGTGTTCACTCATAACATCTCTAAACGCCTTAATTTATTATCAATGCCAGGGCAAGTCTAGGGGAAAAAAAAACTTCTGATGGTGCTTATTAAATGAAGGAGGATAATGTGAGCAGAAGTTAAGTAGGTTGTGGTGAAGAAAATACTCAGAGGGGAAAATAGAAGACAGGGAGCAAAAAGCAAACCAAGGAGCTAACTGAAATGACTCATTAGCAAAACTCCATCTTGATAACAATAATGATACAATGCCACACCACAATACAATAAATAAATAAATCTCTCATTGTTCTTGCTTTTTTCTCCAGGTTTATTTTTCTCATTCGGTTACACAGATATTATTGATACATTATTGTCTTAAAAGGGGCTGTATCAAGACACCACCGTTAGCGTGGACAATGTTCTGGGACTTATTCTGCGCTTCCTACTTCTAGTAAATATCTCAGCATCGGAGTAAAGGTGTTTGGATCACAGCCCACTCCACCCACTACATGAGCGCACACAAACCAACAGAACTGAGTGTTTTTTTTATTTATAGATTTAAAGGATTTCACTTTCCACAAAAGGTATCTGCGGTCCCGAGCAAACATCCTCTTCACACTTCCCTTTCTCAGAATTTCTTACACTGCTCAGCAGGCAGATAGTGTACAGAAAATATGTGAGGTTTACGGGTGACCTTTCTCAGCATTTTTCCTGAACCTCAATCCTTTCTGAAGGAGTAAAAACTGACCGTTCGCTGCAGGTTTGGCCAATTTAACCAGCACACACTTTATTAATGCATCAGGACAAGAACTGATGAAACACGAAATGAAACGGAGCAAGAATAAAAGTAAACATCACCTGAGGGGTGGCTGCAGATCATTGTATTACAACAAATTTATAATAATAATAATGATTATTATCATTATTATTATTATTATTATTATTATTATTATTATTATCTGGATTAACTAACAATGACTCCCCACTGCTGCCTGCTTGCTTTACTATTGAGCATTTTGAGCAACAAATTTGAATGGACTGTAGCTGAGGTTTCAGACTGAAAAACTTGAACCTTGGTCAGGCACTTTGTAGTCACAAATACAGAGGAATAAAGTCCTGTTTGCTGAGCCTCAGTCAGATCTGAATCACATTCAATTTTTAGTAAAGACTTAAACTGAAAGTGACTACTGAGGCTATAAACAAAAAAGCATGACGTGATGAGCAATATGGGAGTTATGGGCTTAGATAACTAAGGACATGGAAACTGTAGCTCTAGTTATTTTACAGGTGCTAAGACTTTACTGCACTGTACTGTACAACAAATACGTGTATGTTTGTGTTGTGATTTTTGTCATTAAGCTTAACCTTGGGGGGAAAAAATTACAACTTTTTTTTAAAGACATAACACACGACAAGGAGCAACGTTTCACATTTTGCAATTGGCAACGAACAGGCTGAATTAAATTTGAGTTAACCGGCTTCATTTTTTGTAATCTACCAGTAATTACTATAATGATAACGGACAAAACCGAGCGATAATTACTTATTGCCAGAAACATGTACCGCTTATTTGAATAGTCGTGTTCAATGACAACATGCTTCTGATATCCTAAGGCCTAACAAGCCTTAACGTTACAAACATCATGTTTGTACCTATGTTTTTACGTTACAACTTTAGACACCGCACCCACTTTTCTCAGTGAGTGGGTGAAAGCATATCTAACACAAAATCTGAATAAAACATGTACATTTTCTAACTGCCGTGCATTTGTGTGTTTATAGTGTCCTTGATTTGATGCTGTTTCCACTCCTGAGATTTGGCCAAGCAGCCAGCAGATCGAGATGGGTAATGTTAATGCCCGTAAACGCCTGCTCCATTAACTTGTAGTAGATCACCACAAGACGACCCGGGAATCCTATCAATTAAACCATTTGACCGGTATTTGCCAGCTAAAAGCTATGAAGGAAAGTGGAACAAGGGGCACCCAGGTGTCACACTGCTTCCAGTAAAGACGAACTTGCGGATGCACTGATTTGTGGGACGCGGAAAGAAAGTAGCCCTGTGAACTGGCTAATTTTGTAGTAGCCTGCTAATGTTAACCAAGTTAAACTGGGCTAACGTTTGCGAGCAGGTCAAGCTAATGATGAGCTAGCCCGACAGCTACGTTAGCTTAGCTTTAGGCTGCAAGCTCCTGAGGGGACCAAATGTGAACAACAATACGCGTTACCATAAAATCAGTCACTTACCAAACGTAATTAGTCCGTACTAATTGTTCCCACCTCCTCTAAACACAGCTGATCATAAGATTTCTCGAGTCAGTCAAGTGTTTGTTGGCGGTTAGCGGTCTCACACTGCCTTCTTCATTAGCGAACGCTGCTGTCATTTACTGTCATCACGAGGAGACCTGCGCAACGCGCATGCGCAAAAGGAAGCGTTTGGGTCGTTAAAGGGACATTTCACGCTAAAATAGAAAACATGTTTAAACATCAGGTTTCCTGGAAATTAAGGAGGTTTAAACCTTCCTTTTGTGGTACCTTTCCGTTACTATCTCTTATGTTAACTGATCGGTTTTGACCCGTGTCCTAAATCAACCAAAGAATATCCTCAAAACAATGGTTTACCATGCAGTTTGATTGTTAGTTACCTTGTTAGGCTTCCTTATCCATGAAAAGACTGGTTTTAATATTTTTCTTGTAGCTCCCAGGCCCTTTCTTTTTACAGCATATCTCGTTTCCATTCTAAAAAATGTTTTAAAATAAAAGGGTGTTATGTTACCTTACTATCGTTGACAGGTAATAGAACACACACACACACGCGCGCACACACACACACACACACACACACACACACACACACATATATATATATTAGTTTAATATTATAAACTATAATAACGTCTGTAGTGTTATGGGTCAACATCACACCCCAGTGCAAGTAGTAGGAGAGAAGAACTGGAGAGCTCTTTCTGTGACAGACTGCTGTATCCTGTGTGCACAAAGGAGCGGTATCACAGGTCCTTCCTCACAGCAGCTGCGAGGTTGCAGTCCAGAAACCATATCGAGGATTTGATGTTTTCCTTGTTTTTTCTCAGGGATGCCACTCGCAGGTTTGCTTCTCTAACTCTTCCTGTCGTCTTCAATTCGATGCATAGCTGGTTTTTGCATCACATCCCATTATGTCGTATTTGCCTGAATTGCTGGGCATGTATTGCCAGAAGGAGCATTTCCCATGGAAAGGGGCAAAACATTCATACTGTTATGTCTGGGCCTGGGTTGAATTTCAGTGAAATGAGCCTCGCCCATCCAAGAGATATCACCACTTTTGGATTTGTTTGTTTCAGCAGGAGCAGCTTCAGCAACTGTGACCTCCTCACCAGATTCATCAGTTGTATCCGTGTCCTCTGGTTGATAATTATATCCTTCTTCTTCTCATAAAGAGCTTGGCTTATTGTAGAATTCTTTCTGCATGATGCAAACTTGATGTCACCAAAATGAGTCGGTCTTACATGTAGATCTCAGTTTGGATGACCTTTTCAGTGAAGCAGTAAGAATAAAAGGGGTTGTTTATTTAGGGAAGGAGACAAAGCGTTAAAGAGAGTAGCTTCTAAATGAGTTAGTGAGCTCACAGTGTGTTTATGACTTTAGCTTTAGCACTACTGTTTTATAATGTTATATTATAACTGGGTCTAAACCAACCCCAACAATAAAAAAGTCATAATTTTCACCAGCGCATTTCATTTTATAATTTAGTTTTATTGTTTTACTTTGTTTAAATAGAAATTCTGACAAAGTCAAAAAAGCCTTGATACAATAAACAAATTTAAAAGGTACTTTTATGCATTTTATAACCTAAAAATGGGCTGGTCCTGACTATAACACAAGAGGATTTGTATTTAAATAGGCACACATTATATCCCAAATATTTATTTTTTATGCACATATTATGTGTCTCTTTATGGATAACCAAGTGACATTTAAATTGTTTATATATAGTTATATGGAAGCATGGTTATTATCATATTTACATAATATGTTCATCTCTGTAATAAGGTTTTTTTTATGCAGAATACAGAAAAAATTCTTTGGATTAAATCTGTTCGGATCCTTTTTCAAATGTGTATTCAACACGCAACTGATGTTTTGCTTTATTTTATTTGTGAAAGCAAAACTTGATGTACCATTAACGCTGCCGTAAAGCTGTGTATGGGACATGATATGAACACTAGAAAAATATGATGTTGTCATCTAATCAGAGCTGAAACATAGTCGTTTCTCCATAATTTCTCAAAACACAAATTCATAGTTCTGAATGTGCATTTTCCAAAACAAGTTGTGAATCAAACAACTACAGGTAACCAAAAGCTACCCAAAGAGCTGTAACTCATATGTCACAGAGGCTATTTAAAATAGTAATGTTAAGGATTTATACCTCCAACTTAACTGGACATGTACCATCAGTTGTTCAGAACCTCGTGAAGTATGTTTTACTCCCCACAGCCTGAGTACCATTGAATCCTAATATTTTTGTTTTTTTATACACACACCGAATGTCCTTTTATGAATGATGTATCAGTAGTGGTTTACTTGTTGCTGTTTTTTTATTATTATTTTATAATGCTGAGTCAGTGGAGCCTGCAGCTGAACTGTCAGTCCCTTCCCCAGTAGTGCTCCCCTGAATCTGCCCTCTCAAATCCATTATCTCCTAGTTTAACAGAACGTCAGGGCTGCTACCACAAGCGTCAGCATGAAATAAACTGAAATGCATTCAATTAATATGAGAGATCCCACCTGGAGGATGAACTCCTGATGTCTTGCTCTCTACCATCGACACTCCTTCACATTGCCATTTCCCCCAAGACCTGCAGATGTCACTGTCGAGATGCTCTTAACAGCATTATTTTATTGTTTTTTTTGTAAAGCACTTTGGTATGCCTAAGGCTTTTAATGTGCTCTATAAATAAAGGTTGTTGTTGTTGTTGTTGTTTTGATCAGAATGTACACTTTCCCAAAAAATAAGTGAAATTTTATTTTAATAAAACAAAACAAAATCTCTGGGGAATGTTTCCAGCACCTCGTTCAGTCTATGCCATGACTTATTAAGGCAAAAGGGGGTACAACCTAGTAATTAATAGGTCACTATTGTACCTAATGATGTGAATGAATGTATGCATATAGAATTTTTACCCATACTTAAAGTTTATCTGGTTGACATGTGCTTAACCATTGTAATTAATGATACCCGAGGCCTTTAAATGGTATTCAATTTCATACTTGCTCATATTCCATGTGTGAGCCACCACTGGACAAAAGAGTGATGAGTTTCCTACACTGCCTTTTGTACTGTATGTCATGTATGTGTATTAAGTATTAGTTTATCAGCACCAAAGCTGACTTAGATGTCACGTGACAAAGGTGAGAGCATCACCTTTTAAATTTAAAGTCATTTTATGAAAGTTTGACCTTACTTGACCTTGAAAGAGGTCAGAGGTCAAATGTGATATATTTTACTTTTTATAAGTTGCCAATACCAACTTTGTATTTCGACCAATACATGCATTGCTCCACAAGGTGGAGCTCTAATAATATAAAAAGGAGACAACATGACGAGAACTGTATTTATTTAATCTTGTGCCTTTATATAAAGTAGCCCATGAAGAAAAATTCAAAGCCATGAGGTCACTCATTTACTTCCATTTATTATAGATTCATATATATATTTATATATACGTGTGTTATAAACATCACAAAATAGAAACTTGAGGAAGGTCTTGCACAAAGATATAATCAAGTAAAAGGGCAACCTTAGATTAGTCAACAATGGCATTGGAAGCAGGCTTATCATCTGGGGTCAGTGCTGCAGAGCTGTTAGGAACATTCTTATCTCGTAATTTGTGTAAGTGCAAATAGTCTTTGCAGCTCTTGGCTCAAAGGAATTATTAAGTGTTTATAATAAAATAGGATTTTACAATATAGATGTTAAGGTTGCTCTTTTATTGCATATGATTTAATTAGGAACATACTGTGGTATTAGTTACAATAAGGTCTCAAGTTCATGATGTTCAAATGATCTAATATTCAATATATATACCTCTTACATTTCTATGCATCAAATGGTATCTTGTTAACATAATAAATTTAATCATAAGCAATATCAATATTAAAATACCTTAAATATAAATAACATGCTTTGAGCAAAATAATTATTCATTTACACTGGTAGTTTAAACAACCTAATTCTATAGCTCTAAACCCTTTAGAAATAGCTAACCCTATACATTGCTTTGTGTCAAATGCTTTTTTTTTGTTTTCGACTGAAGGCCACTTTCAAACAAAGCAATTTATACAAGAATGACATCAAGTCTTTTCACAAGATGAAATAAGTTCCAACTAAATCGTGAATGGAGTGGGAAAACAACCGGCGGTCTGATTGTACTCCTTTATCTATGAAACAATGACTAATATAATTTTTTAAAAAAACCACACATCTACAGCATATCAAGGAAATAATACTTAAATACTAATAAACAACAGTTGTAATCTTACAACCACTGTAACAAGATATAAATATATGATTTAGCATTTGTTGGAGAAATTAATAGTGGATGACTGTTACAATATGAAACCTGGCTTTGCACACTATTATGTGTAGGCAATGAAATGTGCACTTAATAAATACTGTGTGCTTCATAAATTGTCTGCAGAGACTGCACAATCATACATGTTCACATCTTAAACACCTGGATAACTGGAGAGCTTGCCTAGTCTACATGCAGGCTATTAACTGTTTAACTGTTCTGTGGGCAACGGGATCAAAACAAGCCAAAAACAACATGTCACAAGTGTGTGTGTTTATGCGTGTGAGTTTTGTGTATCTGTGGCAACAGACAGAAGTGAGAGATAGATAGATGATAGAGAGAGAGAGCGAGAGAGAGAGAGCGGCTGGTCACATACTGTATATACATCTATTTCCAAATCAATATTTAGTTTGCTAAATCACACAATTTATTTCCAGTATATACATTTAGCTGACATCATTATCGTTACTAATTAGTGCTATGCTATATGATATCATCCAAGAGATGGGGGGTGCCCACCCAGTCTAATGTTCTTGGCTCGGATGCTGCCATGATCATGCACATAAACTGTTTCCCTGTTCTCTTATCTATTGGGTATATAGTAGTAGGAGTAAACCTTTTGTTGCTTTCCACAAACTCACACAGCTGATTATAGATTTTGGGGTACTCATGGCGAAGGAAAACTCCTCTGGTCCTGAGCTCGCGCTGGATATTGACAAAGCAGACCTCTCGAGCTTTTCTTCCCTCCTCCCCCTCCTTGTCAATGTCTGGTGTGCCCGGAGGGGGAGTGAGGATGAGCGTTTCCATTTCGCTATCCTTCTTGAGTACCTTTTTGTCAGGGCTTGAGGAGGCTAAGGACACCTTTGCATATTTTCGAACTGTTGGTGTTTGGACCCTTGGCGAAGGTCTGTTAGGCACTAGTTCACCAACAGCGATGGATACATTCAAAAGGAAACATTCATTGGGGTCATACTCATGACCTGCTTGCTGCAGTTCCTTGCAGTACTCTCCTAGGTTGTCCTTGAAGCCATCCAGCTCTCTGAGAGATAAGTATGTGGGAGACATGAGGAGGCTCTCAAGCCCAACTTGCAGGAAGTTGTCAGCTGTCTCTGGATTAGCAAAACCCAGAAAGAGGACGCCTCTGCCTCTGGAGAGATAGCCAGCTTTAGCAACTCGTGAGAAGGCTTTGTGGATCTCTGTATTCTCTCTGCAAAACTTAAGAGTGTGTCGACACACACTACTGACACGACCATACAGGCACGTCTCTTTGTGGATCTCCCAGTCGTCCCGGCGACAATTTCGTGAGCAGTAGAAGGTGTAGCAACTGTGACAAGACTTGAAATACAGGCAGGCGTTGAACATATTCTCAATCCGGCTGCATTTCTTATTAGCACACACCATAGTGTCATCTTCATCAGTGCTGTGGTCTGGAGAGCACTCTTCTGCACTTCTTTGTAAAGCATCACACCCACTATCGGGGTCTTTGATGGTGTCGGGGCTGGATTTGGAGGAGGGGAGCTGGGTGTTCAGACATCCTAAGTTCTCGTGCCCGGGCAAACCCCTGTCTTTCTCATCATCTTCAGTGATTAGCTGTTTTAGCTGGTCTAAAAGGTCTTCACTGGACTTTCTGCTAGTTGGTGGTTTGTAGTCAACGACCAAATCAGCTAAGAGTTCATCCAGCTGCTCTAGGCTCTGCTGCAGGGAGAAGTTGTTATGTTTCCTATCTTTGGTAATGTCTGTTGCATTAGATGGCTGCTTCGGATGAGCTTCTCTGGGAGATGGTGCTTTTTCATCATCCAGTGTATCCCAGCTAACAGAGTGGACATCACGTCGCCGGCTGTTGCCTGCACATAGGTCATTGTCAGTTATGGTGATCTCTGGAGTTACAAACCAATGTCCACTCTTGCTATTCTTCCACGAATTGCTTGAACCCCTCTCTAGAGAGTTTTCAGACAGTGACAGGGCAGCGTAGCGTCTCGGTGAACTTGATAGGTTAAGAATGACAGGTTGAGATGTAACATCAGAGGATGTGCCGTTCCTTGCTTGGTAAAACAAATTTTCATAACTTCGTCCACGTGGCACTGACTGGTCTCTGTCATGACGTGGATAGAGAATATTGTCCCAAGACTTTGAATGGTTTTTGATTTCTGCTCCAAGGCGACTTGTCTCTGTACAGCTATTGGGAAACCACGGGGGTATGCTGGAGTCTTGTCTTACTCTTGGTGGCGTGTGCTGAGAGGACTGATTAGAGTAACCAGATATGCTTGAGCGATACCAGTCATCTGAAAAGGCCTGAGACATTCGAGGGCGTCGACGACCCTCTGTATGGTATGGCCTTGATGAAAAGTAGTGCTCCATAGGAGAGTTAAATGGTTTGGAGTAAACAAACCTTGAGTTATTCATATGATACGGATTGAAGCGGTTGTCCTCACCATAGTAAGATCTAGACAGTGGAGTTTGAGAAAAGTATGAACTTGCCTCACTTGTGGAGTAAGGCCTGCCGTATACAGAATGTGCAGGCTCTCTGGGAAAGTTGTCTGCGTAATACGACCTGACAGGAAGGGTGTGAACCCATCGAGTCCTTGGATCGTACTGACTGGTCACTGTACTACCATGACTGGTTAGACTGGACCGATCATCCTGAAAGTAAGCTCTAGAGTAGGGATGCACTGGATAACGGACTGCATCCTCGGTATAGAAAAACTTGGTTGGTATGTTAGGATTTGAGTAAGCTCTTTGTTCTTGAGTCAGATATGGTGCTGTTGGTGATGGCATTCTGTGCATGTCTAGATGCTGGTAAGAGATAGGAGACATACTGGTAGTGTAATGGTACCCCTGTCTAAAATCTCCACTATAGCACTCACTTGGAGTAGGCGTTGGTGAGGAGACCATCTGTCGAGGCACATACAAACCTCTGCTGCTACTGGCCTGAGAGTATCTCTGCCAAAGGTGGTCAGGACGCACACTGGGAACCTGCCTTGATGTGTGCTGCAGTACAGCAGCATCTGGCTTGATGTCCACACGGCACCTAACATGAGGGGTTACAGCAGGTTTATCTGACTTGTCCTCCTCAAAACAGTCTGATACATAGAGGGGGGCATGAGGCTGCAGTTTGATAGGATGCACCTCATTCAAAAAAGGCCTGTTTGATGAGTAGGAATCTCGCACTGTTTCAGAAGTCCTCAAGGTATCTGATGCAGCCTGAGGTGCATCCCTCCCCTTCCTGGTCCCTGGGGGAGACACTGAAATGGGTACAGGAGTGAGAGTAGCCTTAATCCTGGGAGCACTTTTAGACCTGGATCTCTTTTTTGAATCTGACCACGTAAGATTGCTGGTTTTGTCTTGGGTGCTGTGCTGCTGAAACTGCCTGGTGTTAAACAGATCTGGAGATGAAAAGCGCAGATGTCCCGGTTGATCCAATCCATTCCACCCAAGATCTTTATTTAATGTCTGATGCTCGGGCCTTTTGTAAGGATACTCCATCGAGGAAGAGAGGGTCTGTGGGTCATCCAGTGACTCAATGAAGTCAAAACTACGGCAGTGTCTTTTGTTGATGATTTCTGATTTATCAATCATTTTCAAGTCACATTGCTGGTTGGAGTGTAGAGAAATGGAGGGGTCAGTGATGGGATTTAGATTTATGTCCTGATACAGAGTTGATGCCAGTATATCAGGGGGATGTGTCCGAGTCATCTTAAAGAAACTTCAATGATCTCCATTCAGTGTGATTCAAGATCAACACAGCCTGGGGAAAGAAAAGAGATGGAGCATAATCAGCGTTATTGTTTTCTCTGCCATAGGAAGGCTTACGCACCCATGTTGGCGGTTGCTGGTCTCAACCCATCCAAAAGTGTGCTTTGCCAAACCAATCAAAAGTTTATTATAAAAAGAAAAAACAAACTTTTTTAGCCAATGACAAAATACAACTGTTTCTAACTTCTGATTGGATGGACAGCCTACAGCCCACCTCAAAAGTTGCCCACTACCCGCTTCCTTTTCTCATCTGATCTCATATAATGGGAAATAAATGAAAATGTAATAACTAAAGAAGAGATGTTGTGACTTTTAATATTGCATAATTTGCTTCCAAGAGGACACTCTGCAACTTACCTGATGGCAACATGTTTGGAACACCACAAAAACAACAATCAGCTGATCCAAGCAGAGTCGGGCAGAGTGTAAACAACTAATCCATGCCTTGCTGTGACATTAAAACGAGGTCATTTTTAAACTGCAATGTCATATTATCTTAGTAAGACCTTATAAATAACTACACATAAAAATGCTAGTGAAATCTGTTGATGTTTTGTGGGTCTGAAAGGACAAAAACATTTCCTTTCAGATTTTTAAATCCTCAAATATCAGAATTGGTCTTAAAAATCCCTCAGTCAGGCTCTATTTAGAAAAACAAAGGTTGACTTCGGTTAGCATTGCTGCTATACCAAATGTGCCGACAGTGTCAACGCCAAGAATGATGAGAACAGACCACTCATGAATTGAGACTTTTTAAGTGTCTTCAACATATTACAGTACTGTTCTAGAAACAGTGTATAGTATATTGTATTGGTGCCACAAAGTTAGGAAGAATCAGTCCACAAAATCTGGATCCATTCTTCCAAACTTTGTCACAAGAGAAGATTATTTAGGTTATTTAATGCTTTAATTGTGGAGTTGTATGTTTTAAATCGTTATTATTTCTTTTATGGTGACATTAAAATGTTATGTACTCTACGTGTTTGACTAAAGAATGAGCCTATATGACTAAAAGTAAATAAAGGCTCCCACCTATGCAAAAATAATGAATAATCATAATTCTAGGGCATACCATCAAACTGCTAGCTTGATATAGTAGGTTTTCAACTAGCTGAGAAGTTGGCAAGTAATGCACTAGCTTCTAACAACGGAAAGTTTGTTTATTCTCAACTTGCACATTTTCACTCTCTTTCTGTGTAAACCATGTTGGAAAAGTAAAGGTCAACATGCTGAGCTTCAGGAGTCAGGAGCAACCCCATAGCTAACAGCAGTGTAGTTTACAAAGCTCTTATTTAATACTGTTAATGTAGTTATCAAATGCCAATATCTCACTGAGGGCTAATGAAGGTGAACTGCCTTACACTCCCACTTGTGGCCTACTGCACGTGATGCCTTCTTGCCCCACAGTGGCTCCACTTTACCATTAAAGGCTTGCAGCATGCTGCCTTCTGCTGCAGCTAATTAAGAAGGCAGTTTTGAGGGACAAGCCCTATTTTTTAAGACTGAACAAGTGTCTCTGAGAGCAGAATTATCCCTCAGAATATGCACTATGCAAATACATTTCACCAGTCCCAGGGGCAATATATAACAGAAGCAGAGCAGGCTCTGATTACCTGCAACAATGATACTGTTAGTCTTAGAGTCCAGAGTCCAGAGCATGAATAATTAGCATCACGCGATTTTTAGGTTCCCAGACTACGATCCAGCTTCCACATCCACTGATGACCACGGATAAATTTACTAAAATATAACCATCTATGTCGTTCCTCTTACACACTAAAGCATAGTCAATACAACAAACAGTTTAGAGAGCACTACAAAGATGTCACTTTTCTACCTACTCAGATCTGCCTCAGACTTTAATTTGCCTTCATCCCACTCATTTTGTTATTTCCAAAATAGACATTGCGCATTCTCACTTTCCCCTTGTTATCCTGCCCACTAACTGGAAATGGGCTGACCTTCCTAAAATTCTGCGTTACTCATATCAAGGGTAGATATGAACTCGTGACTCTTGATGTTAATAATGCTGCCAAAATTAGAACTGCTGAGGAGCATGAGTTCAGGGCAGATTTTACAGATGATGTGAGAAATGACACTGGGCACAGAATAAACCCAAGTACACCTCACAAAGGGTTTCAACTTATATATATATATTATATTATATATATTATATATATGTTTATAATGCATATAGTTTGCTTTTCAAAACCTTGATTTATCCAAATATCACAGATCAATGTGAAAGATGAGATTATTCTTTTTTGTAATTTTAATTATACATATATATATATAAACTTCACAAACTCTGTAATCATAGTTTAGTTGTTGGCGATGCATATAAGAATGAACCCTTTAATAGTTACATTTCAGGTCTCTAATATTAGCTATATAAACCTTTACTTGGTGTAGTATTTTATATTTTATATAGAAATCTTGTTGTAACTTACAGATGTTATATCTTTTCTAAAAATGGAAAAGCCACAATTTCAACTTTGGTAATATTTTTCCATAAATGGAATTCTTTCATAAACTATTTCATCTTCTTTGATTTCTTTCAGTTGCATCTTACTCAAATTCCTTCATGTTTATGAATGTAAAGAATCATTTTTTTGAGTGAACCATAACCCCTAATCATCCTCCTCCCCATCACTATAAAAAGCCAAAATTCAGAATTGTTATTATTTGTCCCAACCTCATTGAGCTTGTATTTTTAGAAAAACGAGGAAAAAACATCACGTTTATGAATAGTGCAATCAGCTGAATATCTCAAGTTTTAAATTAAAAAAAACTTCAGATACCGATGTGTAACTGTGGTAACTGCATATGTGTAGACGTTAGCTCTGAAGGCTTGGGAGTAGTGATGCTGAATGCCATAACATTTAAAATCTGCCAGTAGCTCCAATCTCGCCAAGAAAACGGCAAACTGGTCCAAGAAACAAAAAAAATCCAAATTGCTGTAAATATGTGAATTTCTGTCAGAGCCTGCAATCTCTGGGCCTCCATGAAATAATTAGGAATTAGTTCAGTTTAAAAACAGACCACTCAACTCAGTCAACGGTTCAGAGGAGAGGTTTACAAGTCACTTTTATATGTAAACTGATTTTTTACATGACTATACATTTAGAAGGGTAACCTAAGGAGCTTGGAAAGAAAGGTAACTGGACTCCTTTAAGTTTCTCAAAAACTTTTCACCTCTCATCCGAGAAGCTTATTCAGTTCTAAGACTAAATGGTGGAGAGTCCCGGGTATTTAAGCCCTCGTGGGAGTCGTGGCAGACAGCAACTGTCTGGCACATACAATCCAGTTTTGAGATCCCTTCCCGCCTTAACGCCCATTTGATCTTAGAACTGAAGAAGCTTCTTGGAGGAGAGGTGAAACATCTTTAAGAAACTTAAAGAAGTCCATTCCAAGGTCCTTAGATCAGTGTTTCCCAACCTTTTGGAGCCACGGCACATTTTTCACATTAGAGAAATCACGCGGCACTACACCAAACAACAAGGTCACAAAAAGCAGATTGATCATTTTTCCCTGCGCACCAGGTATAGAGGAATTGGCTTGGTTTGTCCCCAGCACTACTCATGCAAGGGCTTTCATCTGGGTTGGAATTTTCTCCAGGACGCAGGTCAGATAGACTACTTTTTCTTTCCAAATATTTATCTATTAATATTACGCGCTGTGTCATCTCACAGCATGACTATTATTAGAGAGGGTAGTTGTACTGCCCTCTATTGGAAGAGAATGTAATTGTTCTGCACGTTACGCCGATCGCTTAGAGTACTAATCAGGTGGAACCAGGTAATGTTCCACCATCTTCCACCTAATCATTTCTCACGGCATACCTATGTGCCAAAGCACAGTAGTTGGAAAACACTGCCTTAGATTACCATGACCTGGACTGAACCTACACAGACATTTTAAAAGGCTACGAAATCTAAAATGTGTTCATCTACTGGAATTATAATCATCATTTTCAGTAATTTGTAATAGCTTAGTAGTTGTATTTTTCATTTTATAGAATATATTATTTGTTTCCTATACATAGAAAATGTTTTGGTGTTGTTGTCCAAGTCATGGTAAAAGAACTACTGTATATCTAACTGTATATCATTCTTTTAGGGCATTGTATGAATATTAAAAAGATGAACTTTAGATGCAAGCTACAGCTGACAGATGCGGTTCCTAGCATGGTACTAAACGAAAAGGTCCTGCTGAATGAGTGGGTTGCATTCATAATACAAGCAATTTAATCACACCAAACAGACCTCGAGGTTTGTTTAAGCCTTAAAGGGATTTTCTTAGTTTAAATATATGGGTGGCTCCATGCGTGCAAATCGTCTTCAGTCAGAAACTCTGGAGAAGACTTATATCCTCTGCTGGCTAAGAACTCTACCTCCAGCTCAGTCTGGCGGCTGCTGTTGCCCTCACAGCCCCTCATCAGACTGCAGATGCTGAGAGAGTGTTATCAGCACTAATGTTGAATTACAGTTTGACAGATGAATGAAGCTATAACATCTATAATATAAACCCTGTGGTGGTCTGGTCTATTTGACAGTCTGTTAAGCTGAGAAATAAACAATCCTTTCCCAGAATGAAGAATTCCTTTAAAATCTGTTTTATTTTTACTTGACGAAATCTTCACATACATTTTTAAATAAATCTAGGAATTCCCTCCCTTTCTCCTTCATGTTTTTTTTTTCATTTTCAAACGAGTTGAAGTAAACAATAATTTTAAAAGGTAAGTCTGTTTATGTGTTTTATTTGTGCAAATTAAGATAATCCAGATTAAATGTCCTTTGAAATGTTAATTGTAAAGGACAAAATGCTAAATTAGCAAACTGAGTTTCTTACTATACTGCATTTTAGATATTTTAAATACTTAAAATGTTTATATATTTTCCAAGTAAATCTAAGGAATTAGGGCTGTTCGATATAACCATATATATCGGATGACGATATAAAAACGTCTATCGTTTCATTTTATGCTATCGTTTGTTTCGTGGTGTCGCAAAATAAACTGTTTACGGCAATATTTTTTCACGGTTTTGATGGTCACTGTAGTGGCTATATTAATTTCTTAAAGTTCTCTCTTTCTCTTATTTTTAATATAACTACACTACGGACGGACAAGCGCCTGTTTTACGACAACGACGGTAACACCATCGCGTGTCCGCTTGTTTATTTTCCACATAAACCTTTCACAATAAAGCTCAAGATCCTGTTGAGACTTTTCAAAATAAACTGAACCACGTGAAAGAGTATGCAGAGTGTTTACGGATGAGAAGAAAAAAATAAGAGCCGTCAGGTGCTAAAAAATAAACCTTAGACTCAAACGTTAGAACAGGCTTTCCCCCGCAACACTTCACGCAAGTCGAGCTGCCCGAGATTCACAGAGTTTACAGAAAATTTTTAATTTTTGTGATTTATATCGTTATCGGACGATAGATGTCTTATATTGGGATATGAGATTTTGGTCATATCGCACAGCCCTATAAGGAACTACTTCCAATATGTGTAAGGGTGAGTAGATATAAATGTAACATAAGCTTAAAAGACTAACCCAATTAGAAAATTTCAGGCCAACAGCCACAACTTAAAGCTCACTGATTACTAAGATTACTGAAATATAAATGAAATACAGCAATGTACATGCTTATGTCGCCTTTCTATAGCAAGTATTACGTTAGCATAACTATGTAAACAAAGCTGCTCTGAATATTTTCCAATAAATAACAGACAACTTTGGCGAATCTCTGATTAAAGAACAACCAAAACATTTTGTTGTTTTTGTTTATTTGGGGTTTTTTTAAGGCCTCTGGAGAATATTATGGACAAAATGTTCCAACAATGGGTTTTTATGTGTCACACACACACACGGGCTTTCTTGTTGGCACTCACCCACAAGCCAACCCTGAGTTACCATCTGTTCATCATGACGAGAGAGGCCTGACCAGCCATCTCTGTCATGTCTCCACAACACACCTAAATATCACGTCTGTTCACAACAAACCCCGACACACACACGCGAACGCATACACCGTTATTCACTGATTTTCATGGTTTGTTACGTTCATTGTCACATTGTAAAGCACAAATATGAATATTTTTCTACTTTTAATATGCAGGAATAGCTATAGTTATATATACTAATTAAAATAGGGTTTCTCACATTTACAGACAGGAAAATCCAGTGATTAACAGACAACAACAATCAATCACAGACATTTAGGGGTTTAGTTAAATATTTCATTATGTTTGACCATATGAAGCCATTTGTAGTAAAAACTACTGCACCTAGTGTGACTACTATAACAGTAAAACATGTTTTGTAATGTTGAGAAAAGCTTTGTTCTTCTTTACATAGCAGGTTAGATAGTACCACGCAATCTCTTCCGGCATGACTGGGACCACTGTCTTGAATGCTGAATGTCAGTGTAACACAACTGCGATTGTCAGACTAGCTCTTGTTTTAATTTATTACAAATAAATTACCAATGTCCTATTAATGATAAATCTAGAAATTATTTTTTCCTATTTAGTGCCACTAAATAGGACAGAATGTTGAACCTAGCTTCCAATCTTTCTATCCTTAAAAATCTAAATAAATACTTTTAAGGAGGGGCTTGCAAAAACTAAGGCCTTGTTGAGCTCTAGTTTTATTATTATAGCAATGTTATTATCATTATTATTAACATTTAGTGAGCATTCCAATGCCCAAATTTGACTCAAACAAGGACACAGCTTTAATCCTTTAATGGATATGGATGAACAGTGCTCATCAAATTATGTCGTTTCCCGATATTGGTAAAACAGCCTTACAAAACTGATCCCCAAAGTAATGCTAGAGCATTCAACTGCACAGGAGACGCAAAAGAAAATTAAAAAGAAAAATATTGCTGTATATAATTTTGAAGGTTGACAGTAACTTTAGGCCTCTCGCTGACACATCTGTTAACCAGAATATTGCTTCCAAATCGCACTGATCCAGGAGGAAAGAGGGAAGATTTGTGTTTTGGAATTTCAGGATGGGACAGGACATCTTGACTCAGTGAATCCACAAATTCCTTCCTCTGTCTTCACGGTCTAAGCTTTCTCCTTAATAGAGAGACTCCACTTTAGCACAAGTAGAAAAACCACATGCCACATACTGTCTCCATGGCTACGGCACACAGCAAAGAATCCATTAAATGCTCCTGCAGTTGCACACTGAGAGCAAAATCTCAGCCTGAGGAGAAAAAAACATCAACTGATAATCGATGCAAACATGCGTGTGAGCAGATCGACCTGTGCTACTTGATTTTAAAGGATGTAACAGTAATTTTACATAACAGCCTATTCATAGAGCCAAAGGCTGTACTGTATGGTATTAGGCTTTACGTTTCTTATATAAAGCTAAATGTTCTGTATGCAGTCCAGAATTAATCTGAGATCAAATCCATTTGTTTGCCATATTAAAGAGTAACAAAAAGCAACTTTAAAGACTGCATTCTTTCCTTTTCTATCACAATCGTGCTGCAGATTTTCCTGAAACCTCCCGCGCCCAAACCCAAAGCAAGACGCATTGAGCCTCGAAGCCTTACCAAACATTTGCTCTGATACACTCGGGCAAATCTTTTTATTTTGGTGCGGCACGGACGGCCCTCCATCCTTTGTGGCTGACCTAACGCCTTTGAGTCCGGAATGACATCATTAAAAAGAAATAAAACATAAATACTGAAGCAGCCACGGGGTTCAAATCAGGACGGAGCCCACGGAGAAGGCTAAAGAGGGGGAGTTCGAACAAGTTTGTTGCGGTAAATGTTTCGAGAGTAAACGACGGGCCTTCTTACCGTCTCGCCAGTGAGTACATGGCATGCGGTGGACATGGCGAAGCGGCAGCCTTGCTCTCCGTGTGGGTACGGCGTTAGCCCCGCTGCACCTGCTGTGCGCCTGCCGGAGCCCGACACCTGTCCTTCATGCCCATTTCACATGTTGTGCGCTTCACCCCGCGATGCTTCTGTGTGTATGTGCGTTTGCCAGTGATGGAGGAGGTGGTGTGTCTGAGCCTGCGCTTGTGCGCGTGCCTCTGGGGGCGTGGTTGTGCGTGTTTTTGTGAGGAAGGGAGGGGTGGTGCTGAGGGAGCTGGGGGCATGTGGCCGTTCGAGCCTCGGAGCAGCACCGCGGTGTCGCTGCGTATCTGAGTCCCTTAAAGGCCTTTGCAGGGGCATTTCCGGGGGTTTCTGCGCTCTGCAGTCACTGATGCTCATCGTGGAGGGAAAGCAGAGATGACAGCTACATTTGTACAGTTTTCAGACGTAGTTTAAGATCAACTTGGATTTCCCGTGGTTCTTGACGTAACTTCTGTTGCTCCTCTCATATTGATGGTCATGAGGTAGAGAAAAAATAGTCCTGTAATTGGGACAACTGACTTTTTTATTTCTTTCTTAATCGCCTTGTTGTTTAGGGAAAATAGTGAAAAACGTCCCCTGTAATTTTTTAAACCCCAAGGTGACATTTTCAGATAGCTTTCAGGTATTCAGTCCGTTAGAATGTATGGTACAGGGTGGCATCAGGTAATAGCATTTGACCGGCCTTATTCTGCAAATGTCAACCCTGTGGATGTGAAAAACCGCATTTCTATAAAGTCACAAATCCTCTAATTAAAAATTATTGCAGCCTAGTTTCTCCTTTATTATCTGAAGTTTCTTGGCAATGCCTTGATTCAGTCAAATGTCCCCTATTGATTTTAGATCTTTGCTGTTGCAGGCATCTGCTCTGCTTTTAATATTAGACTTAAAACTTTCCTTTTTGATAAATCTTATAATGAGGGCTGGATCGGGTGACCCTGAATCCTCACTTAGTTACACTACAATAAATCTTAGTCTGCTGGTGGCTTCCCATGATGCTCTGAGTGTTTCTTCTTCACTCACCCCTTTCGCTCCCTATGTGTTCTTCCTGTTAAAAGGGAGTTTTTCCTTCCCACTGTTGCCAAAGTAATAATACTAATAATGGATTGCATTTATATAGAGCTTTTCGGGACCCCTCAAAGTGCTTGTTCATAGTGAGTTGTTTCAATGTTTGACCTAACAATATAAAGTGTCTTGAGCCAACTGTTATTGTGATTTGGCGCTGTATAAATAAAATTGAATTGAATTGGATTAGTCACGCTTTTCTTAGCCCGCCCACTGCTACTCGCATCTGCCCCAAAGTCTCACGTCGCCACATCTTCTGCATTGTCTGAACTGATGATGGGGACAGCTGGCTGTGAGCCCCAGCCCAAAGCATGTGACTGGCGCAGCAGAACTGCTTACTGAAGCACTCTCACAGCAGATAGAAATCACTACAGACAAACTGTGCTGATCAGGCAGAAGAATGCAATAATACTTACCTCTGACAGATCTCATTTTGTTACAGGAGAAGCAGCTTTCTGCTTGAGCACACTGGAGTATGACCACTTTTCTTATTATTATTATCTCTTTTCCTGCCTGCTCACTGGTTACAAAACACACATCTAACTGGGACTCCATCTGTGAGATACCACGTGTACGAGATATGATTCAGAATACAGTGGATCTCACATTGTGGCATCCAGCATTTCTGAGAGTGGGATCTATCCGAGTATGTGTGACTCACTCTCTCTCTCTCTCTCTCTCTCTCTCTCTCTCTCTCTCTCTCTCTCTCAGAGTACACTGGCATCAGTTTGTGTCAGCTGTTGGTTACCATGCATAAGTGTCTGTCAGCTTGGTGATAGCAGGTGTCTTAGGCACCTTGTAGACTCTAACAGAGAGGAAATAAGTGGCTTTCTGTTGATTAGAGACTTCTCTGACAGGGATCCGTCAGGCTTACACCACCGCAGATCACTGCTTCACTCTGCTTCGATTGCTTAAACAAGCTTCAATACTTGAAGGTTGTTTCAATACGGTAAACACCCTTCAGCTCTGCAGCTCTCTCTAGTTAACTCTATGGAAGATTAAGTGACTCTGCAAACTTTTAGTTCTCATCTCCATGTTCCCATTGGAGGAAATTACATAAGAGATGTGGAGGTGCACACACACAGTCAGGCCCCATCACTTACAAATTCCAGCTCCGATCGTGGCAGGCTAATAGAAAGGAACTGAGCTTCTTTTCTGGCCTGTAATTATATGTCTGACAAAACAAGAAAAACACATTAGACTGACATGGTAAGGCAGCCATGTTAAAAGAAGAAACCCCAGGGAAATCACCAGGGTCGCTAGGGATATTAACCATCCACTGCAGTGCTGAATATTTTACAGAGCCAGAATTAGACCTGTTGGGTCTGTTTGTGACTGAATGTGGTGAGTACTTCAGTTCCTTCAGAAATATCATCATTAGGGCAGTCATGTTATCAGATTTTCACACTGTGGTCCAAAGAGTTTATGTTAAAGATATTTTCCCAATATCTAAATTACAAAATATATATCAGTAATAACCCTACCAGTAAAAAAAAATGTGGATTTTTGTCTATCGTGTGTTGTCTTTTTTTAAGAAAATTAATGAAACTCCAAATAAAAGTGCATGAAGGCAACAAGCGTCTGTAACCATATATGTACAAAAGAGCATAAAAAGAATAATCCCTCAGTTACTTACAATATTTTCATATATGCATTATTTACTTGATATTTTATTTTTAAACCTCACATTTATTGTTTACTTCTGTAGGGGCATCCCTAGCTGATTTTAATTCAGTGGACTTATATTCAGAGAGTGAAGTGTGGCAGTGATAAATCTGAAGCTTCACTGGGAGATGCTTCCAGTCTTCCCTTAATTCCAAAACCCAGATTAAGTCCTCAAGAAATTAAACCACTCAGTCCTCTCTCTTCAGCCTTCTTACCCCAGACATCATTTACAGTTGTGCAAATCCATACAGGGTGTTCGCCTCTCAGGCAGCATGCTCCATTAGGATTTAGAAGCAGCTATGTGAGGTGTTTGGATGCTCCTTTGGCTCAGTAGGATGCTGTACAATCCACAGAGTTTTGATTCAAAGTGAATCAGATTAAATCATATGCAGAAGATCGCAGAGAGAAGAAGAACTGCCGCAGGCACTCGGTGTCGGCGGGTAGCTCATGCTTCACGTTACAGAAGTTGCAAAAATTAAGTAATTTCCTGATCACTCCCTGAAGCAAACATCAAATTATTAGTTTAGTCCCACAGAAGAGAATACAGTAATAACAATGGAATTACGTGCACTTGTCCTGTGCTTAATTAGGAAACTATGTTTACCCCGGCTGCACAGAAAAAGAACAATCCACTCCAAGTAACACTTATAAACAAATTCATGTACAAGCCAAACCATTTGGGAGCGGTATCCATGGTAACGCACACTGAGTAGGAGCAAAAGAGACTGAATTCATTTCAAAGGGAATGAAGAAAAGTGCTGTTGGGAGTCTTCCACAGAGACGATCAAAATCTATGTCACAATTTTAAGATAAACTGAGGTGAAAATGTGCTTGTAACCCTGCAACAATCTGCAAATGCACCACAGCCGGGATTTGGCAGCGCAGCTTTATGTCGACTGTACATTTGGTAGAGAGATGCGACGCGGATGCCTCTTACATCCCAGATTATCTCCAGCAGAGATTGACAGCTTAAAGTTAAAATAAGGTTCGCCATAAGGAGACCCCTCTGGCAGCCTCCTGGTAAAAATAAGACGTGATGAAAGACCTGCACTCATGTGGGCATATTCTCAGATCCTCCTCTCAGTACATGTAGGTCAAAGTAAGAATAGTGTAGATGTTATTCACAGCTGCACTGAGCAAACACAAACTCCTCTGTCCTTGCCTCTGGAGTCACACTAAGACATCCCATGGTGAGACTTAATTAAATCTTCATAGCACACTCCTCACTCATCCTTCATCATCTGCCATTTTGGCTAAGAAATCATCCAAGTCATGTGTGTGTGTGTTTTTTTAAGGGAAAACACATTCAGGCCTTGCATAGAAACAGCGTGTTTCCATGCAAAAGCGCCTGATAACCTGACTCAGAGATTTTCATGCAACCTGCAGAAACCGAATGCAAACTGTTAGCTCAGAGTTTCAAGAGATTTCCAAATGGTGATTAAGGTCAGCAGGCGGTTTTATGATGCAGAACTGTCATTAAGGTCCAGCTATTCAAGACAGGACAGACAACAAATCTTTTGTGCCTCTGTTAGGAAGAATCAATGAGGACCTTCTAAATATGGATGTCATTCACCCTCTACCCTACATCAGTACAATGCAAAGTAGTACTGGGTTGCACTAATTGTGCGAGGCTGTAGATTACGTATAATCATCAGCCACTGTTTCCCATTTGAGTGCTGAATAACGCATTGAAATCCTAAACTGACACCACATTTTCTTTTCTTTTTTCCCTCATAAAAGAATGACTGAGGACATTTGCTGTATGCATTTTGTACTGAATCTATTACTTGTTATTTGAGCCCGGTGTCTCAAACTGTTTCCATTCAAATCCTGCTTAGTAAGCCTATCAAATGACGTGTGCAAAATCAGCTTTGACACTTGCTTCAGTTTGTGAATAAACAGCATTTTTAATGTATGTAATTACACATTCTGGTTCTAACCAATGCAGATGCACCTGTGCTTTGCAGCTTCTCTGGGCTGTTTAAATGGGTCAGCTCTAGAAATATCCTCCCTCAGAGAAGTGTGGCCTCCCTCCCCTTTTGTCTTCTCCCTTGTCTGTAAAGGAACGAGAGTACTGCTGGCAATAGCCCTGAATGCTTTATTTGTGAGCAGCAAAGTCATGAATGCTACATTAGGATGACTGCACAACAACTGGACTACATGAGAAAAGAGAACGACCATCAAAGTTTCTGTTGTTTCTTGAGAAAGGATTTTCCAGGCCATGATCAACTCTGTCCAGTAACAACTGGCAACATTCCACCTAGTTTTTTTTAGATAAAAGTAGCTTTAAGCAACAAATTATGTACTCTTTCAAAGGCTGAATATGCTGTACTTTGACTAGATACCCACAAAGCATTTGATTTCACTGAATGGTCTATTTTACTGAAAACTCCCAAAGAGGTTTGGATTTATTTTGGTGGATGGGAATGAAATGATCCATCACTATGCTAAATCTTCTGTTATAACAAATAAGATTATGTAAGAGCATCAGGTTGTCGTATTATGCTGTATGCCAGTGATTTGCTTGTTACCTTAGTGAATAATTGATATAATTTGGCTCTCCAGACCATGAGTAAGTCAGCCCACCCCCCCAGCCTGAAATACAGCCGGTGAAACAAACATGCGTCACTCGCTGTTGCTCTCTTAATGTCTTACAATTGGTAAGTAATAGTTATGATCTCAGAAGTTCACTAGATTCTTACTCAAATTAAATATACATTTGATAAATTCTCTTGTAGTTTGATTACTTACCACACCATTGCTAGACAACACTTTTGATACAAGGTGTGGATACGCAACTTACTCTGTTATATACTTTTCATTTTGTGAATGAAGCTGTGGTACTAGTGTTTTTTCTAGTACCAAACAGTACAAAGTTCTTCCCCATATTTGTGATTCATATTTCATGCTTTTATCTTTCATGGAGGCTTGAGAAAAGAATGAAATGTGAAGGATTGCAAAGTCTTATATTAAGAGTTGTTCAATAATACAGCAGCCACTGGTTAATTCAGTTTAAAGTGATTCACTGTTTTCATTATTCTAAGGTCATGCTACATAAATTTTACCCCTCTATGTCTCTAGTCTGTGATAAATGTAAATTAAATGATGTCACATTTATTTTGGGCTTGTCACACCCCCACCCCTCCATCTTTTTTTCTGGGTTTTATCAAAGGACTCTGTCATTTGTTTCTTTACTTCTTTAGTTCATTCCATGCACAACACATTTCATGACGCGTTAAAAATGTATATATTTTTTAAAATTTATTAGATTTTCTTTCCTGATCAGATGAACATTTTACCTGCAAACCAGACCTAGATTTGTCAGGAAGGAACAGCCACCGGGCAGCCAGATAAGAACTGCAAGCAAAGCAGATAGAGCTTTAAAAACCACGGTGACCTTTCATGAGCGAGCAGCTATAAAACATCCTGCCTGCAAATTGGATTTTGCACTCCAGACACTTTTGTCTGCAATGAAAACTTTCAAGGAAGAAAAAAAAGAATCAATCTGGTGATTAAAATTGAACGCTCTCCCTCTCTCTCATTGCATAAAACCTACCTGCCAAAACATTTGCACAGACAGATGAGGGAAAGGAAAATCTAATTTTAATGTAGTTCTTTCAGCTGTAGATGCACTCACTGAGTTGTACAAGACAAGGCAATGAAACACATCCCTCTCCACATTAGAGGGGGTGCTTAATAGTATCGAGCCTCTCTCAGCTGCAGCTGGTGCATTCAGATTTTAAGCCCGAGTGAAAGCCCCAAAATTTGGGAACATAATAGTTGTGTTTTTACTCAAACACCATGAATGGGTCTCTGTTCTACAAAGAAGGGATGCCAGTTTCGTTTTGTTTGGTAGTGTGCGGGCTTTGATTTCCGTTTTTCTATGTGACTTAAAGTCGTACGATTAAAATTTGAGCATCAAGAAAAACTTTGTTTTTCAGCAATGTTAACATAATTGCTAATACAATGATGAATCATAATGACTGAATGACTGAGTAGTAATACATACAAAATCCCAGGGCTCTGTTCTGTAGCACTCAGGATGCTTTTACTTACTTAAAAAGGATGTTTTTTAATATAAATTAACACTTTCAATGGAAAAGGAATGCATATACTGTATTATAAGACATTTGTAATGGCCAAATAAACATGTTACATTGTAATATGGTAGAATGTGGTGTTTGTGTGCTTACAGAAGTGAGACTGTAGGCCCACACCACCTTGTGGCCACATTAGTATGTTTTATGTTGAAAAATACTGTCAAACTATAGGACATTCCTAAAAGACATTTCTTTACATAGCTACAGTCAATACAATTTATTTCAAATATAATTCAAATATAAGCTTCTAGCATTTCCACCACCAGGATCACATCTTGAAAATATAAAAAAGGTAAAATGTCAGAAAGTCTCAAATCAATCAGTTCCTTTACTTCTTGTTCTTCTTGTTAGTCACAATAGAAAGAAGTAGCATTTGAAGATACGTGGAAACCAATGCTAGAGTTTCTGAAGCACAAAATGTGTCCTAATAATACTCTTATATGGTCTATGCAGTCTATATGTATGTGTATTTAAGAGAAATCTAATTAAATTGTGTTTTTAAAAAGTAGGGAAATGGGAAGAGGTATAATAACAGACTTTTTCATTGGTGGCCCATAGAGGTCAAACACACTGCAATTTAACAAAACACCAGCAAATAAAAAAATCCTTCAAAAGCACACAAAACACAACATAAGTGGAATGAAACAAAATTGAACTAGATAGAAAAAAATATAACACACACACAATGGAAGTAAATCGCTTTAAAAAAAACAGGCGGCAAGTGTTCATGGGGAGACAATAACGTGACGGAACAGCTGCGGCAGGGACAAGCTAGCAGTAAACAGCTAATAGCAAACATGTATCTACAGTATTGTATGAATCATGTGATTAAAACACAGATTACCTGAATCTTTTTCTAACTCATAACACAGATGAGTCCCCTCAGTGCAGTTCGTCGCACATTTTGGCTTCTGTCACTTTCGTTGCTGGTCCGTCGCATTATTATCTTCCCCAAAACACTTATGTTGTTTTTATGTTTTGCTATGGGTTTGGGTTGTTTTTTTGGGGTTTTTTTGTTCAACTTACTTTTGTGGGCTGTGTTTTTGGGGGGCTAAGGGTTAGGTTTGCTGATGGTATCTTTAGTTGCAGTGCATTTGACCTCTCAGGGCCACCGTATTTTTAGACGCTAGCTTACAGCAATGCAGAGTATAAACAATACTTTGCCTAATATTAAAGTCATTCACAACCGAATACTATGCACTGTACCCATTTAATATAAATACCTAAAGTCTATGGATTACTATTATATATATCCTTTAATTTTTTTTTCTTTATAACTGAAAAACGAAAATAAAATAAAATGCAACCCTGTAATTTTCAACCTGATGGATAAAGTAAGCTATAAAAATAAAGGTTAACAAAAGTGTGAAAAACAAACTGAAAAACCAATGATGTCTCTCATCATCAAGGACACTCAGGACAGCAAAATGAAAAGAAATTTGAATATGAATGTTACTCAACAGTTCTGCATTAATCATTTAGACTAACTGGTGTTGTTACAGTTATTCAGCAGCTGTGTCAGCATCTTTTAAAACCTACTTTACTTTACTTTTCTCAAATAAACCAGTCATTATTTGTCATAGGTTTTATTGGACATGTGCATGTTGTAATAACATACTCATTTTCACATAATATAGCTACATTGCATATAACATCAATATCATTTTTATTACATTTATTTCAATAATCCACCATGATTTATATTATGCAGTATCCTATTTTTGATTAACAAAAAACCCCCTCAGCTTTTTGATTTTTGCACTTACATCTATGATGTACATTTTGAACTCTGGCAGGCATCAACTGACAATCAATTTCACTCAAACTTGTAAGGATTTTACCGTTTCACAATGATTATACGGTGGAATTAAAAAACAATAAAAGGAGCTCTAAGAAAGAAGACAATGTACATTCACAGTCAGATATATCAACCATAAATAATGTAAACCCTTAAAAATAAAATATAAAAAAAAACATATCAAAATGACTTCTTTGCATTGCCGTCGCGGCTCATCCTGTCAGGCTCCAGAGGGCTCGTGGCATATGGTGTTTCTCAGTTTGGCCAAGACACCTCTGAGTGAAAGGACGGCACGGTTTTTCAAAGATAACCATCAGTGCTAAATGTGATGGCTCATTTTCATAAATTACACACTCAGTGTGAAAATTACTCCTCTCTTACTTATTCTCGGCTGTGCCATTATGAATCTGACAGTTACGTACTGACACTGAGTAACTGTAAAATGTAAAAATGAAGCCCTCCATTACTTATGCATAACATAACAAGCACCATATAGCAGTGCCATTCACAAGAAAATTGTGCATGTACAAAAGGAAAAAGTAAGTAAACTATTTTCCCAGATAAACTATAAAGTTTAGAGACACACAGAATATCAGCAAGCACAAATAGCAGCAGGGGAGGAAAGTGACAATCTGGATCACTCAGAGCTTTGCACAACATCTATTTGGTTTGACCAGGTTACAAAACAACATTCACACGTTTATGCACCATTGAACACAAGGGGTCACTGTGGTTACATAAACAGAAAAACACAGGCAACATGGAGAATCTGCAGGGGGACCAGGACTCACTTAGACTTTTCACTATTGGGTCTTCTCTAAAAGCGTGATATTGCCATACTATATCACCATATGAATCTATAGCACTCCTTCTGGAAGACATTTATAGTGCCTGGAGAAGATAAAACATTCTTCAGTGACAGCTTGGATTTTCAGAGACGTGATCAAAGAAAGTTTTGTCGGTGCAAAAGATGTGCGGCAGAATTGTGAAATCAACTGCAGAGAAGCATCGTGCAGTTGGCATTCCTAAAACTTGTCACCGTTTTACCTTTCTATGTGGTACAAATGAATTTCACAAACGTAACATTCCTTGGCTGAGTGTGCTTTGGAGTGCATTTTACGCTGACCTACTGCTAAGATCTCCTAAAACCTATTGTACATCCATTAAACGCAGTAGTTGGTTAGCAGTTTTTTTCTTGTCACATTGCTTTGAAAATTGAGGAAAATAAACTGTAAGTAACGATATTTTTCACTAACTGTACCTGAACAGTCGCCAACCCTGTCTACACTGGATCCCACTGTACCATGCCTGTTACAGACATGGCAGCACCCCAAAGCAGGAACCCTGCTTTGTCAAGTGGCAGATGAATAAACCTGAAAACCATTGTATTCAAGTATAATTTTGCAAGATATACTCTGTGTGCAAATGTGTTTGAAATAATAAAACATTCTAGCTCATTAAAATGCATGCTTTTCCTTCTTTCTTTTTTTTGTAAACAACCACTATAAGACTGCAATGGAAGACCCTCACCCACACACAAGTGTCACAATCAACTGGACATCCCTGAGACAGCTCCATTTGATTTGACGCTCTTGTCTGTGTAAGGCATGCTTTCAAGTTAGAGAGCTGCTGGGCTTTTGTTCTTCTGCAACAAAAAAAAAAAAAACGAAGAAAATCGGGAGCCACGACATACTCACGACACCAACTACTCTAATACTAGCTAATTTAACTACATGTGACAACACAGTTACAAGCGCCAAAGTCAGGGGTTGGGAAATGCAACCATTGCCTCCTGTTGACATGCAGCTAAGACATCACCATGAGCGATCTACAGCTTGAACAGATCTAGCATTTGCAAACACTGGACATCCTTTTTGTGCAGCTGTAGTCATTTGGGCGCCATACAAAAATAATTAGGGAATCAGGAAAGCAGGGAGGATGTTGTTGTTAATTTTGCAAGGAGTAGAAGTGTGAAATAGTGGTGTAGCTTTGTTTTTATTGGGGATACATGGAGATTGTTTAGTGGCTTTAAGTCAGTTTGACAGCTCTTTATTCAAAATTAGGGGTTAGCTACATTTTCACTGTTTTTACTATGACACAAATATACTATTTTTAGATAAGAGGAGATAATAAACTAGGTGCTGCTTTTTTATTTAAAATAAAATATTTGGCTATCTTCCCTTCCCCAATAACTTTAATACAGCGCCTCAAGTTACTTGAACATAACGGCCACGATGAATTTACAGCACAAACAAACAAGTGAGAGCAATATTGTTTTGTTTCGTATTCATGCATATACAGGCTTCAGTGTGGAGTACAAACAGTTTTGAGTATGATTACTTAAGCTCGAGGCAAGGCAGGGAATGTTTAAGACATCAGTGCCTAACTGTATTCTACTTTTTGTTTGTTTTAAAAGAGTTAAACCATGTAGGCAGTGGCTATCAAGTGTGTACATTTTCACATCAGGCTCAGTGTACATGAATTAAAGACGGCATCCGGTTGGTCCTTGTTCGGAGGGGGAAGAAGGGGTCTGTCCTTCAGTTTGCCTGTCTCTTTTTCTTTCAGGAGGAGAGGGAAGAGGGGCTTATGCTGTCTCAGTCTGAGAAGAGACTGGCAAAAGATTTGCGTAGATTGCGTATGGTTTCGGCCTTCACTTCGTCCTGGCTAAGGCTGGCTCGTGGCGCTGGGGTTTCTGGAATGTTGAAGGTATTGGTAAGAGACTGGGACTTGCTATAAAGAGAGGAAAATGGCAATAGAGGAGAGGAAGAGGCTATTAAAGTCATGCAGCAAACCCATGGAATGAAAAGACTGGCGCAAGGCAAGACAGAGAGAGGGAGAGAAATGAGAGAAAAGGCTCAGTAAACAATGATAAAGCGCATTCCTTTCCTCGGGTCATTCAGTATTACCTTATCATTTCAAGTTAGTTTGAATATGATATGGATATTGAATGACTTTTCTGGAAAGCAAAGTGATGCATGTTTTTGTATGCGACTGACAATAAGAGGGTTTATGTCTCATTGTCAGGAGAGCATAAAGAAGCTCAAGTATTAAATCCAAAATCAGGATTATGTATTCCTAATTTTGTGAATTATTTAGGTTACATTCTGTTCACGCAGCAACGTCAACCCGATATAAGGTGTCCTGTGTGGCACCGATGGAACATTGCAGCTGGATAGGCGCAGCTGTCAGTACTGCTGTGGAGGCTCACTGTGCTCCTCATAAGAGGAAAGAGTGACACACTGCAGAGCGCACTTCCTACTTTCAGCAGAAGCAAGAAGTAAAGCAGCTAAAGCAGGCAGAGACTACCGAATCATGGCTAACCCGGTTAAATTAAGGCGTAAATGATTTTGCTTACTGTATAAATAAATAAATTGTCTGAACACCTGACGGCAAAACGGCAATATGTGATTACATGTGTCCAGTTTTTTTTTTTTTAATTAAGAAATGTAAAATTTCACCCCGAGGCCCTTACAGCATCTGCGGTGATTCAAACACTGCGCTCCACTGCGATGCTGTCAATTTACCAGTTGATCTATGCCCATTCGCTTACCCATCGTCACTAGTTTTGGGTAGTAATCAAAGAATGAGATGCTGATACAAGGGGCAAAATGAGCTTTTTCTAAAGGTAACTGGCCTCCCCCTTAGCAACAGAGTGAGGAGTTTAGCTATTCAGGAGCATCTCAGAGTGGAGCTGCAACTATTCCACACCGAAAGGAGCCAAGTGAGGTGGGTTGGGCATCTGACACTGATGCCTCCTGGGTGTCTCCTGGGTGACGAGTTCTGGGTATGCCCTACAGGGAGGAGGCCCCGGAGGCACACCTCAGTATTCTACAAGATAATCTGGAGAAGGTAGCTGGGAAGAAGGAAGGCTTCCCCCAAACCGCCCGGCGATAAGTGTAAGAAAATGGATAGATGGATACTCAAAAACTCCATGATACTAAGGCCTTGCAGTGGGATTAACTTAGACCTGATGGTCTTGTCTTGGAAACCCTAGAGGTTTTATTGCACTTGGAGGTACGTCATTAAGTCTAGTAATATTATCTCCACTTATCTCTCCTTTCCTCCACTCGGCATGTGTCTGCTCCACTCCATGTGTGTCTTACACGGAGTAAAGAAGGAGCAGAGGAGACTCGAACTCACGGTGAATCAGAAAGCAGAGGAGAGACGCTCAGCACCAGCAGGCTCTCACACTGACCTGAAATAGACAAGCTGTGCTTTGAACTAAGTATGCTATCACACAATGAGTTATGTTTAATAATGTTAAAATATCTGATGAACATGTGTAGCCTCACTGCCAGTCGATGGCATTAGTTTCATAAGTTTCACAACAATCTAGATATGTAAACAAGGTTCAAAAGTTTATTTACATTAAAGGGATCTTTAAATATCACAATATGTAGCTTCATTACGGCTTCCGCTTGTTGTTTTAACGGATCAGGCGCTCTGCACAGACTTTGAAATGTTATGTTACGTGAAAGTGCTGCTGAAGGGCTGAAAAGTGTAAAAATCAATAAACCATGCACATTCGGGTGGCTTATTTGTCATTAAATAGATTTCCCATGTGGCATGCATGTCACAGTGCAGGCAATAAGAAGGGATCTTCTGCTTGAAGGATGAGGTGAAACCGATCCCATTTATCATTCACAGCTACTTACTTTAGTTGTGGAGAGCCGCCCATAGCCGGGCTGTCCTGACTAGGCTTCTGTGGAGGCTGAGGCTTCTGTTGCAGAGGAGGTCGTCCTCCTGGGCCCCCCTGGCCCTGAGCGGCAGGACGTGGCTGCTGGGTGGTGGGTGCTCCAGGGCGTCCTTGTTGGCCGGGAGCCCTCTGTTGCTGTGTCCCTCCCTGTGACTGCTGTCTAGGGGGCATGGCAGGCCTCTGCTGTGGTGGAGGTTTTTGGCCTGCAGATGGTTTCTGCTGCGATACAGACTGCTGCCTCTGAGCTTGAGGGGATCCTCCTTGGCTTCGCTGAGGAGAGCCCTGACCAGACGTAGATCTCTGACCTTGAGTCGCAGGCCCTTGGCTTGCCTTAGTCTGGTTACTGGGGTCACCAGTGGCAGGGCTGGCAGCAGATTGTTGGGTCTGTACAGGAGGTTGGCCTTGAGGTTGTGGACGCTGCTGAGATGGAGGGCTTTGCTGAGGACCACCTGTCGGAGATAAACAAAAGAAGGAGACGAATCACATTCAAATTCTGAAATATTTTTCAAGACCCTAAAAGTCCAGTTCTTACCCTGTGGTGAAGGACGCTGTTGAGACTGCGGGACTCTCGGTTGTGAGACTGGCTGAGGAGAAACTGCTTTCTACAAGTTAACAAGGGGAAAATATCAATACAAAGCAAAAATGACATTCATTTGATGGCTAAGCATAGAAAATGATAATGTATAAATATTTTAAATGTCTCTTAATTTGTTCCGAAGATTTTTCTTCCACAGCATAATCTAGCAAATCTCTTAATCACAACATTCATAACATTTTAAGCCACATTTAGAATTCTGACGGAAATCTACGTTCTAACTTACCTCATAACCAGAAACTCCTCTTAACCCTACACTGAATCCTTCCACACCATTCAAGTCATTGCAGGCAAAGTAAATCACAGTGTGGTCTGTTTAAAGTTGTTATTTGATTGTCTCTGATGTGACCATCTCAGATTTAGAGTACCCCAGGGATCCATGCTTGGCCCACTACTTTTCTTAGAAACACAACATGTGTTTTTAAAAAGATTAAAGAAAATATAATGCAGATCCTGTTGACTTGAAGCTCACTGAGTCTTGTTTTAATTGTTTCTTTCATATTTTTATGCCCACTAATATACAGTTAGGTCCATATATATATTTGAACACTTTCACAGGTTATATTATAGTTATATAATGGACATAATGTGTAGACTCTCAGCTTTTATTTCAGGGTATTCACATTCAGATTGGATGAAGGGTTTAGATGTTCATTTGAGGCGTGTCCCTTGCATTTGGAAGATTTTACTGCGAACACACAACATGCGGTCAAGGGGGCTTTTCATGCAGGTGAAACAAGCCATCCTTAGGCTGCGAAAAAGAGGGTTAGGGTTCTCTGCAAGATGCAAGACACTTATAAGCCTCAAGAACAGAAAGGCTAGGCTGGACTTTGCTAAAAAGACATAGAAAAAAGCCATCCAGTTTTCAGTTTTGTAAAAACAATCTTTGGACAAATGAAACCAAGATCAACCTCTACCTGAAGGATGACAAGGAAAAGTATGGCAAAGCCGTGGAGCAGCTCAAGATCTAAAGCACACCACACCATCCGTAAAACACATCAGAGGCAGTTTGTTGCCTTAGGTGTGCAATTTTTTGAATGCAATCTTTTTGTTCAACCTGCCGAATTAAAGCTGAAAGACATCGAACTTAAAATTCATTTTGGTAGTCTACAGAACCAAAATGACAAGAAAAAGTGTCTCTGTCCTAAAATTTATGGATCTAACTGTACTTACAGTGTGTTACTACTAAAAGTGTGGAAGATAAGGAAAAGTTAGGGTGTGCTGGAGCAAGGAAAGCATGTCTGTTGTTTGAGCACCTGTGCTGGCTGTCCTGTACGGACTGTGGAAGCGCTTGAAGTACGTGGAACAGTCTGGTTCATTTTAGAAACCACTAGTTCTGCAATATGAACGCGATCCTCGTCCTGCTGGTCCCCAATCAGTGGCATCGAACAGTCATCAACCTTAAAAGACCACAACTTGATATAATTAGTGGACTCCCCTTAAGATCATAGAAAACATTGATATCATTGTCATGTAGTACCTCTATGATGTAGTCCTTGCCATCTTTACCATGTAGAGCCTCCACAGCACAGATGTCCAACCCTCCAAAGATATCGGAACAAGAATCCACCCACATTCTGTACCTGCCGTGACACATTAATCAGACCTATTATAGTGCAGTGCGATACAATTTGATTTACAGTTTTATTTCATTTTCAACTCTTACTTGTCTGACATGGCCACTTGCTCAAGCATAGATGAACCAGTATTGGTTTTCCAGTTGCCAGAAATTGATGTTCGCCTGTTAATTAAAATAAAGACTTAACTCTAACCATTTTCACTGTTTTTATTTTCATGCATGAACCTGAGAGGAAGTTTCACTCACATGTAAGCCTTGTAATTGCTGCCGATCTTCTGAATGCGCACATCATACTTCGCATCAATAAATGGCTCAGATGTGGCGTAGGTCTTGGTCAGTGCCACAACACTAGCAATATCTTGAAAATCATACTGATTGTCCACTTTCACCTAAAGCAGAAAGAGTGAAAATATTAATATAGTGACATCAGCGTGTTCACGTGGACCTGAGAAAATACTTAAGAACTCTAGATTTACCTTTCCCATCCCTGAGTGAGCATGGCCCATCTTTACCACTACAGGAAATTGAGGGGAGGTAATCTGCAAAAAGAACATTAAAACATGCTCAGATTTCTTATAAATGAACTTTCTCGTAGTGCCCCAGTGATTAAAACACCAATTATTATATCAGTTCTGATCGGGACAGATATTACGATTGGTACTGGTGGCCTGAAAGCCAGCCCAGTACTGTCAGGCTGTGACAGCAGGGAGGAATTAAACCAACCCGTCTCAGTTTAACTGTAGCAACACTAACTTGGAACTCAAGAAATCAAACACTCACCATCTACCAATTACAAAAAAAAAAGTCGATGCTTAGAAAATGTGAGTGCTCTCAGCTGCTACATAAGATTGAATATTGACATGGAGGTAAATTACACCCCTGACATGTGACCCATGCAGAGGTTGTGTGTGTGTGTGTGTGTGTGTGTGTGTGTG